>NC_056733.1:369690574-369840574 GCF_019279795.1 Protopterus annectens
AGCCCATGGCTCTGGCACCAAGCATCTGTTTCTGTAAGGCCCTTTTGTAGAGTATCCACATCATTTGGGGATTCAATAATGGCTCCCAGTTTGCAGTCATCTGCAAACTTTGTTAGCCAGAGTCCCTTAGTGTTGACCTGTACTTCAGAGAAGTAGATGCCAAACAAGAGCGGCCTCAGGACTGAACCCTGATGTACTCCACTTGTCACTTGTCTGGAGCTGGATTTGGAGTCGGCTACTTTTACAGTGTGGGTTCTATCAGTAAGCCATTTAGCAACCCATTGGGTGACATAGGGATTAATGCCCAACTTAGTAAGTTTATCTATGATTCCAGAGTGGGAAATGGTGTCAAAGGCCTTGGCAAGGTCTAGATAGGCTGTGTGGACCACCTTACCCTTGTCCATGGCTCTGGAGACTGATTCAAAGAAGTCAATCAGGTTCAGGAGACAAGATCGGCCCTTCACAAACCCAAACTGGGTGGGGTCCAGTGTTTGAAGGTTGCCAATGTCTTTGTTTATAAGTTTCATGATAATACGCTCCATGGCCTTGCAGATAAGGCTTGTCAGACTGATGGGACGGTAGTTTCCGGGATCCAAGGTGGATCCTCTGTTGTGGATTGGGATAACTGTAGCTCTGCGCCACTCAGTGGGCACGAAACCTGAGGTGAGGCTATGATTAAACATGACACTTAGGTGAGGTGCCATTTCATATTGTAGTTCATGTAGTACACAGCCCGGGATGTCATCTGGTCCCATGGATGCTGTATTCTTGGCTTTAGAGAGTGCGTTTTGTACCTGTGTGGCCGTTATTACTGGAATTTGGCAATCTTCCGGTATTGAGATGGGCCATTTAGGGGGTGAGAGGGGGGTGAAGTTGGCACTGAATCGATCTGCCAGGATATTTTCAATATCCTTCGGATCAGTATATTTAATGCCATTCTGTTTTAACTCAGAGCAGATCTGAGCATTGCCATTTAGATTCTTGACATAGTTATAGAATGCTTTGTGGTTGTCTTTGGAATCTTTGGCAATTTTATTTTCGTAACTAGCTTTGGAGGATTTTATGAGGCATCTCAGTTTCTTACTGAGGCTAGTAAGGGAGTTTTTTGCATCCTGGGATTTTCCTCTTTTCTGCAAAAGTTTCTTCCTTTTGTTGTAAAGTTTGTTTATGGCAGGGGACCACCAGATTGGCTTCCTTTTTTTGGATGAGAGTATTTTGATTCTATTTGGGATGGCACGATTCATGCATGAGTGGATGTGCTCGTACAGTGCCTTAGTGTAGGATTCAGCAGTTGAACTTTCAGTTCCGTCTGCATGGGTGTCATGAAGTTTGTCACTTCTGACTTGAGTAGCATGAAGTTGGCTTTGGAGAAGTTTTTTATGGTGGTTTCTTTACTGGGGGTGGAGTGGGATGTGGATGTTAAGGGTGATTAGCTTATGGTCATACCTGACTAACGAGGGGGTGACCATAGGTATGGAGCATCGATTTCCCATGTTGGTAATGACCAGGTCTAGGATATTGGAGCCCTGGTGGGACTATGGATTAGTTGATCCAGGCGTTGGAATTTATGAATTCCAAGAACCGTTGCGCAAAGGTGTTGGGACATGAGTAGTTTTCCCAGTTAATGGCAGGGTAGTTAAAATCACCCAGTATTAGGGTGTTTGGTTCAATCTTAATATTTTCCAGTATGTTTAGAAAGGTGTAGTGAGAATCTTGGGGTATGGTGGGGGATCTGTAGCAAGCTACAATTTGGATTGCAGTCTTACCTAGTGTTAGTTGCACTTGGAGAATTTCAGACACATTGTGTTGGCCAACTAGCCTGGTGGTGTGAATATCCTTGGTGAATATTTACACTCCTCCACCTTTAGTGCTTCGGTCCTGGTTTGGTGGCCGAAAAGTGTGGTAAGAGTTGTAGCCTGGTATTGCAGGGGTGCTCTCTGGAGCCTTGAACCAGGTCTCAGTTACTGCACAGATATCGATGTTCTCCATTTTTAGGAGTGCCTCGAGAGAGTGCATTTTGACGTTTAGACTTCTAGCATTGATTGTGTGTGTGTGTATATATGTATATATATATATATATATATATATATATATATATATATATATATATATACACACACACACACACGCGTGCGTGCACACACACACGCATACATATCTATGTATGTATATATATATATATATATATATATATACACACATATATATATATATATATATATACATATGTGTGCGTATATATATATATATATATATATATATATATATATATACACACACACACACACACACACACACACACACACACACACACACACACACACATACATATATATATATATATATATATATATATATATATATATATATATATATATATATGTATACACACACACATATATATATATATATACATATACACATATATATATATATATATATATATATATATATATATATATACATACATATATCTATATATATATATATATATATATATATATATATATATATATACACACATATATATATATATATATAAACATATATATAAATACATACATACATGTCCCAAAATACCCATACAAACATATGCTGCTGATAGACCACCCACAACTGGGGCAGCATGCACAGTTGGATACAAAAGCAGCCATGACACTCACATCTGCCCCCCCACAGTCCAAATAAATAAGTGAACAGTACACTGCTACAAAATCATGATAGGCCATACACAATGGCCAGACATACAACAACCTCTTAGCAAAACAAATAAAATGTCTGAACATAGCAAAGAAAAATACAACCAGCCAGTAATTCACACATGTTTATTATACTCTGATGTCTTGGCCAAAGCCTTCAAGGAGTAAACATGACTAGAAATACATGCCTTAATCACAGGAAGCAATTAATGCTTAATTACATAAGTGAATACACAGCCTCTAATTACACTCACCATTTAACCCCCTACGGGATAAAGCATCACAGTTAATATTAATACATTGAGTCTGTACATATCTATTGTCCTTTTATGAATGTTTCATCACACCGAGGAACAGACGTTTTCAGAAACATTACCCTGAGACCCACTACTATCCCTATGATGTGATTTATTCAAATGTGCAGCTATAGAACTGACATATTTCTTACTATTAATATGTCAAACATGTTCTGACAGCCTAGTTTTAAAACATACACAATTGAGCTGTTTCGATCTTTCCAGCTTGCTTAAGAAAGTACAGACACCCCATCTAGCGCTTTCATTCACTTTATTATCTGTGAACTTCCTCAGAAACAATTTGAACTCCACCCCCAAGCACTTTTTGTAGTAAAATTTGATCACATGCTAACAGATCTCATATACATAATTAATTCAAATCAAAACATTAATTAGTAATATAAAAACTATTTTAAACAAAAATTACTTAAAAATATTCATTGTTTCATTTGTAAAAACATTTTATGTTAATGGTTTCATTTAAACCATGGGGCATTATCTGCTCCTAAATGTAATTGCCAAATAGATTCCTTACATTCCAAAATAACCTTACTATCACCCATGAATACATTTTTACTAACACTATCTAATACTGAAAATGTAAACTTCCTAAAGTCTTTACAAACAGTAGAATGTCTTCCTAATGCATTTGTTTGGTCTTTCTTCTTAACAGCCAGAAGATGTTCACTAATTCTTTTCTTTAAACATCTTGTGGTCATGCCTATATAATAACTAGGACATGAAAGAGATTGGGCAACATACACCACTATTTCACTATTACATGTATAGTCATTTTACACCAAAATGTTTTACTAATATGTGCAAAATAAACAGATGAGGAATTACTTATATACCTACAGTATCTACAGTTGTTACAAGCGTAGATCTTTTTGGTCACAATATTTCTACCTCCACTTACAATATCTTTGTTCATTCCACGTTCTAATAAACTTTTGATGTTGTTTACCTTCTTAAATGAGAAAAATGGTCGTTCACCTATAATTTTTATAAGGTCCTGATTACCCATCAATACTTTCCAATTATCTACAATAATGTTTTTAATACACCGCATTTCATTTGTAATGGGTAATAAAAAAGCAAGTACATTTAATCCACCTTAATTAGGTACGCTTCAAGTATTTCAAAGGTTATGTGAAACAGGTTTTAGAGCTATTAAACCTGATAGAAATACCTACAATTTAGTTAATTTAGAAGTTAAGGCATTGAAAACTCTGTGTGACAATAGTCAATTAAGAGTAATGAAGGCAGATAAAGGTGGAAAAAGTGTTGTTATGGATAAGATTGATTACAATAGTTCTATAGAAGATATGTTGAAAGATGAGAACACTTACAAAGTGGTGGACATTAATTTTATTAATGAAAGCTTTTTACATCTAGACATCTGTTTATTTGATATGTTTTGTCAAGGGGAATTAGATTACCAAAGTTATACATATTTACAAGTTGAACATCCTAAAATGGCTGTTCTTTTTGGCATTCCTAAAATACAGGAAAATAACTTAAAGCCTCCTTTTAGACCCATTATATCAGCTGCTAGATCTAAAACAGAAACTTTGTCTACTTGGCTATATTTTGTTCTTAATCCTATTATGCAAGCTTCAAAATTTTATTTGAAAGATTCCTGGCATTTGTTGGAACAGTTAAGAGACATAAATGTGGTAAATGTAGACTTCTGTTTTGCATCATTGGATGTTACTTCACTTTATACATGTATTGAACATGAGATAGGAATTGAATTTTTAAGGGAATATTTGACTAAAAAAAGTGTGTTTGATAACTCAAAAATTAACACAATCTGTACCCTCATGGAATTGGTTTTAGACAATTTTTTAAAATTTAATAACCAATTATATAAGCAAATCTCAGGAGTGGCCAAGGGTCCAAAGGTTGCCCCAGCTTATGCAAATTTAGTAATGGCCAACTGGGAAGACAAATTTATTGAAAATAGTATATTTGAAAAAAAATTTTGTTTTATCGTCGATACATTGACAATTTGTTCTTCCTTTGGCATGGCACCCCTGAAGACTATGAAAAATTTGTTGAGTATTTAAATGATACTACAAATTTCTTAAAGTTTACTATAGGAGGGTATGGTAATAGTATAGATTTCCTTGATTTACATTTGACATATGATCCTATTTCTAAAACATTTATTAGTAACATCTATAGGAAATCAACATTTGCAAATCAATATTTACACAGGGAAAGTCCACATCCATTTCATATGAAAAAAGGAGTTATTAAGGGACAACTCATTGGACTTAGTAGACTGACATCGCAAGACGATATTTTCATTAATGAAATGCAGATTCTAAGTACATTCTTTTTGGCAAGAGACTACGATAAGTCATTATTAGAACTTATAGAAAAAGAAGTGAGAGTTTTAAGAAAAAGTAAAGCTAGTCCCATTTTGTGTTACCAAATACAATATTCTACACAGAACACTCTGCAAAATAGAAATGTTGATAGTAACAACAGAGAGTTTTCGTGTGCATTTGTTTTACCCATTACAAATGAAATGTGGTGTATTAAGAACATTATTGAAGATAATTGGAAAGTATTGATGGGTAATCAGGACCTTATAAAAATTATAGGTGAATGACCATTTTTCACATTTAAGAAGGTAAACAACATCAAAAGTTTATTAGAATGTGGAATGAACAAAGATATTGTAAGTGGAGGTAGAAATATTGTGACCAAAGGGACCTACGCTTGTAACAACTGTAGATACTGTAGGTATATAAGTAATTCCTCATCTGTTTATTTTACACATATTAGTAAAACATTTTGGTGTAAAAATTACTATACATGTAATAGTAAAATGGTGGTGTATGTTGCCCAATGTCTTTCATGTCCTAGTTATTATATAGGCATGACCACAAGATGTTTAAAGAAAAGAATTAGTGAACATCTTTTGGCTGTTAAGAAAAAAGACCAAACAAATGCATTAGGAAGACATTCTACTGTTTGTAAAGACTTTAAGAAGTTTATATTTTCAGTATTAGATAGTGTTAGTAAAAATGTATTCATGGGTGATAGTAAGGTTATTTTGGAATGTAAGGAATCTATTTGGCAATTAACATTTAGGAGCAGATTATGCCCCTGGTTTAAATGAGACCATTAACATAACATGTTTTTTTACAAATGAAACAATAAATATTTTTAAGTAATTTTTGTTTAAAATAGTTTTTATATTACTAATTAATGTTTTGATGTGAATTAATTATGTATATGAGATCTGTTATCATGTGATCAAATTTTATTATAAAAAGTGCTTGGGGTGGAGTTTAAATTGTTTCTGAGGAAGTTCACATATAATAAAGTGAATGAAAGCACTAGATGTGGTGTCCGTACTTTCTTAAGCAAGCTGGAAAGGTTGAAACAGCTCAATTGTGTATGTTATTGGTTTCTATGGAAGAATCTTCGTGTTCAGTTTTTTAGTTTTAAAACATGTCTCACTGTCCCCCACATAAAATATATTACAAGGCCATCTAAGAGCATTTTCTATACACCAACCTCTTGAATGTACAGACCTCAACATGGTTCCCAGCCATTCCCCTCAGCAGGAATTACAGCGCTAAACAATGATAGACCAGTATACCTATCCACCTACTACTGTATGACATCTGGACAAAGCCTGGCATAATTGGTGGACAGAAGCCCAAATACATGGCCATACATTAAATATTGCTTTTATACAGTGAGAAATTTGCTGGTGTTACAGGATTTGTTGTAACATATATTTTCTGAGGGATATAAAGTCAGAAAAACAAATGGATGTTACCATGTACATAATGGAATCACCAGAGTATGCTACTGATTTGCCAAGGACAACACCTGTCTGGGTAGCAACCTATGCATAACAGGCTAACCTGTGGCCATTATGTGAATGGCCCTACAGTTGAGAACTATGCAGAGACAGAACTTTGTAAGACTGAAACTCATGCAGAAGTAGCATGTGCAGACAAACTTTGTTAAACTAGCAGTATTCCAAATAACAACAATACTCCCCACCATTTAGTTGGCTTGTCTCCACAAGTCTTGTTGTAAGAGGCAGTAGCCCACACAACTCCAGGATGGCTTCCTCACAAGTAAGGGAAAGGGCCAATGCCCACATGGAGTACTCATTTATATGAGTGTGTTGTCATGACATTGGCTAATGGAAGAACTACACAGCTACTCTGCATGCAATTAGCAAGTGGAGAACACCAATAGGTGTACAGGCCACCACCTGGTCATAAGCATCACCTACAAAAGCCATGTTGCCACCTATTCAAACCAGCTCTATCCCTGTAGTGCACAGAGAGAAAGAAAGAGAGAGAGAGAGAAATAAATGAAACATAAAGTGGAAAAGAGAAGAAATAAAAAAGGTACAGTGGAACATGTAAGCAAGTAATTGAATGTAGTACTTTGTCTGTAATAATGGGAAATATGATTTGGAGGAATATTTGCCCCAACAAGACATGCTGTACTAATGTCCTGCTAAACAGCTGCTATGGTCATAGCATCTGGCCCTTTCTGCAGTGGGAGATATCACAGACATACCTCTCAACTGCACAGCTCATCACAGAATGTCTGCATTTTACCATCATGTATTTTTGTCTGTTCCTCTTGAGATCTGTACTTTTCTGGCAAATAGGTGAGAATTGAAGTCATCAGGTAATGACAAACACTTGAGTTTAAGACACCACATCCTTAAGAATATTCACTGTAATGTGAAATGTATCATTCTATGAACTTTCTATGTTTGTAACAAGTATATTTAAAGTTTGTCCCTATTTATCCCCCCATTATTTTAGGCATTGTCCAGATGTGATGCTCTGAGAGGTTGTGAGGTGGGATCACAGCTCAGGAGCCCAACTCACTTGGGAAAAGACAGCTCATATATGACAACCACAGGGGTGTCTGTCAAACAGTTGTGACTGTGCCACTGCTAGGCTAGTTAATGAGATGTTTTCTATATCCATGTTACCTGTGATTATGAGTATGACACGTTTGCCTTGTAAAGCTAAGACACCTATAGAGGGTGTGTGCATAGTAGAATACTGTTGCAGACATGTGTGTTGAACTGTGTATGTGATATATTGAATTAATAACATTCAACTGTACAGTGTTCTGCTGGACAATAAGCACATTTGTTACTGATATCTGTAGTCACATACACATATACCTGTGTTATGTCAGCCAAACCACTGGAAGGTCTGTGAGCAATGGGATTGTAACATAATGACTGTTGGACATCTTCCAGGTTATCACAGTGATGTCAAACCCTACTGTGCAATCAATGTACTAATGTATGGTGCAGCTATATTAATACAGTATCAATACTGATGTGCCCTTTGACACCCATTTATGTGTGCCATTGTCCAGATGTACTGCTGTAAAAGGTTGAGAAATATGATTGAGTGGCAAGACTGTAACTACAGTGTGCCATACTAACATACAACAGAAATGTATACCAGGTATCCCCTGAGCACATGTATGTATGCTTATGTTCAGCTGGAAGGCACAAATCTAAATCATATGGGTTTCAAGCATTCAGGTACGTAGGTTGTGCATATTGCATGTGTGTAATATCAGTGTCAGTGCACACAACAGACACAAATATGTACAGCTACTGGTTGTTGCATTGCCCTGACACTGATATGGGTACTAGAATAGGCATGATATTCAGCTATTAATCAGAAAAGTGTGTCCACCTGTGTTGTGACCCTCTGTCCATGCCTACCATTACCAGCTATATCCACACTTATATACAGTGGATATCACAAGTGTACACACCCCTGTTAGACTGACAGGTATGAATGCTGTATGACAATCAGACCACAGAAGATCATTTCATAATGTTTTTCATCTTTATGTGACCCCTAATCTGTACAATTCCATTGAAATACAATCAAAGGTGTTTCTAGGAAGGTGACCAACTATTGCCAAGTGAAGATGTGCCATGATGTTAGTGTCCAGACCAGGATGGATGAATGCTGTAACCATCTCAAGAGGTGCATACACAACATATTAGTTTAAGGGTGTGTACACTCTTTCAACTGGCTTATTGTACTGAGTATTATTTCCATATCTTTTCACAGACCAGATTGTTATGCTTTCAATTGAATTATACAGGCTATAGGTCACACTACAGGTGTGAATTGTTATGAAATGAGATATTGTGGTGTCATGTTCCAATTGCACAAATACCAGGCAGTGTATCAGGGGTGTGTACCCTTTATATCCACTGTAGCTATATGGACACAGCAGTACCTGACCTGTATATCCAGCCTCCACCAAGGTAGAGTAATCCCCTTTGGTGGACAGCAGCAATACACGAACCACATAATAGGTTGCTACATTGGCTGTACAGGGACACGTAGGTGCAGGTAACAACTTTGAAGCAAGTCCACCTATATCTGAACAAGCATGTAAGCTCATAGGTGACGTTTTGTAAGGCTGACTATGACTATGAATCAGACCTATCCACACCACCAAGGACAATTGCAACCATGTCTCCACATATGTTGTAAGTCTCAGAAGAAACAACACAATTCACCCTGTACTGGGGGTAAAGAACACCTCATACACACATGCCGTGGATATAGGCAACCTGCATCACACAGGTTAGGTGGGAACATCGTCACCCTGTCCACCCAAGTTGTACATGGAGATATGCACATCAACCTCACTCCTTCCCTCAGCAATGGTGAGCATGTACATATTGCCTACTGATGGCAACAATAGCATATCTCCATGGGGCATAATAACATCAGTGTCTGCCTCCTACATGAACTCAGGCATGTGCTCAGAGCTCCATCACACACCATAGTCAACACAGACCTAGCACCATACACACACCATCCACATGGAAGATGACCACTGTCAACCCTCTACACAGAAATGAATGGAGGATAGAGGATTATGCAATCAAGTGCCCAACATTGGGGGGAATAAGATAGCTCAGGGACAAGCATGTAATGCAAGCTCCTATAGCCGTGATAGCTTGGAGGGTTCTGGTGTAGTCTGGATTATTTGCAAGTAATATCCGCTGTTGATGTGCATTTTGACAACTGCATGAGGTCCTGTGACCTTTTCCTGTTTATGTCTTCCAGGTAACATGCAGAGTGCTCAACTACTAGCATTCTCTGTTAGGGAAACAGATATCATCACCCAATATGTGATTGGACATTATGCCCTGTCATGTGGACAGAGAGAAGAAAATGTGTGGGAGAGGACTGCCCTGTGGAAGAGAGTGGTCAAATGATGCTGGCCTGCACAGCAGAACTTATTAGCATGTGCAGCATTGGGCCACTGACCTCAAATGCCATGCCCATCAATGGGCTGCTGCTGTAGTAAGGGACTGGCCAGACACTGGTGGGGGCCCAGCCATCCAGCCCCCACTGACACTCACCAAGGAGCTCCTCACCACACTTGGGCCACATGCTGAATGTACAAGCCATAATGCTGAGGGAAGCATTGTGGAGGTGGGTTGCACAAACACACTGGATGAGGAGCATGCAGGTAAGAGCCTAGTGGGGATTAGTACACTAATGTATCAGACATACATGTATCTGTATTGTATCTACATGCATGTGTCAGGTCCGATTGCAGTTGTGGATGGAGTTTTCTAATACACAGAGGTGCACATCTATGGTGAGGACAGGACATTGTGAATTATTGTGGTTAGTACTGTAGATGTGCAGACATGCACCGTCCATCCTATACCAAGGCCACATGTGTGTCTGCTGACAATTACTCTGTCTTACAACTACCTAGGACCCCCTGGTCTGCATATGGGACAACAGCCTGAAGCTGGTGAGTATTATTACATTGTTTTGTTGTTGAATGGCAATACCCCAGGCATGTGAAGTGAATGCAATTTACCATGCACACAACCATCAGTAATAGCTATATTGCTTTATGTAATAGCTATACTGCTGGTTGGGTATGTTCCCTTGTGCTGGGGTTAACTGTATTGCATCACAGTGGTCACCACTGGGGCGTATCAGACATGAATTCAACATTCCTGTAGCATACATCACAACTTGTCAATGCCAAGATGTCTGGACAGAGGCCAGCAAATTGTGCTGGACAAATGGCCTAAGATAAGGTCATGTGTGACACATTACTGGTATACAGTGGATATAAATTGTGTACACACCCCTCTTAAGATGCAAGGTGTTCCTGTTGCATACTAATTAGGAGCATAATATGATAGTCCACACCTCTTCCAGCCTGTAATGTGACCCATAACAGGTACAATTCACTTGTAAAACCAAGTATCTGTACTCATGTATTGCACCTACAAGGTAGGCCACCTGTGAGGGTGGCAGACGTCATACCAGCATGATGTTTCAGTCAGGTATGATATCTCATGTTGCCATATGTGTCAGTACACTCCCTGTGGCCTATTTGGCTATGATATCACATACATGGGTATTGTTAAGGCACACAGACCACCTCTGACCACGTATAGGTTTCAAACATATGGATATTCCGGACACATCTGTACAGAGGACTGTACAATGATTTAACCTGCTGCATGTGAGGCAGATGCTGTTACCACACTATATAAAGTAATGGTAGCGGGAGGTGGTCACCAGCCGTCTATCTTATACACATCAAAATAGTAATAAGCCACACATGATATGATCCTCACACACACAAATACACACAAATACTTGCCAACGTTAGGATTAGAACTCCTGCCTATCTAGGTATTCCTACCATAGTGCCACGCAGTTATCAGACACACCATAGAGCTTATACATTTCCACCTCTTCCAAAGGTACTTCTAAGGTAGATGACATCAACAGGTCTACTAAATTGGAGTGAAGGGAAGTGTAAAGGGTAGTACACAGGTCAAAAATGGTATGGGCCAGACAGTCCATGATTCACACACACATATATACACACTTACCAGTACTGGGATTAGAACTCCTGCCTATCTAGGTATTCCTACTACAATGTCCGCTGTTATCAGATGTGCCACAGAGCTTATACATTTCTACCTGTTGCAAAGGTATTTCTAAGGTTGATGACATCAAAAAAGTCTTCTAAATTGGAGTGAAGGGAAGTGTAAAGTGTAGTACACAGGTCAAAAAATGGTACGAGCCAGACACTACATGATTCATACACACATATATATATACACACACACACACACACACACACACACACACACACACACACACACACACACACACACACACACACACAGAGTTGCCAATACTAGGATTAAAACTTCTGCCTATCTAGGTAGGTCTACTATAGTGTTATGCAGGTACCTCACATGCTACAGAGCTTACTGAATTTTCACATGGCCAAAGCTGCTAATAACTGACGGCTCACAGCTGTGGTAAAGTATTACAGGTGGCAAACAGTCTGCGTTCTGTACCACCCATACATCATGCTAGTTCTTTCTGTCTTGCACTTCAACTAGCATTATGGCTTGGCACTTCACCAGGTTATTATATCAAAAAATGTGGTACACCTGTGAGCCGTCAGCAGTACTCATTCATCAGGGATGTTGCCCCAGTACTTACTAGTTATTTCCACCCTTTCCGGCATGTTTGAAGGGTGGTTATCTATGCTTTCACCCATTAACCTGGTGCACTTGTCCATTCTGGAGCACTGTTGCAACTGCCACATGTACACAGACTACCCTCTCCTCTAAACTCCAAACCCTCAGACCTGTGAGGGTTACCCATATATTACCCAATGTGGACATATGCACTCTCTAGCAAAGACTGGGCTAGCAGGTCAAGAAAATAAGATCAACACCTGCACCATACCATGTGGAACATGTAGCTGACCATGACACCCTCTTTGACAGCCATGACATACAGTGAAAAGCCACACACCCACCTTCCCAAAGGCACTCACTGGACATCTACCCAAACAGCACAGACCAGCAAGGCATACACCCACTCAGATACTGTGACGTGGCACATGCCAAGGGACACATATTTAACATACACAGTGTTCCCCCAACCTAAGCCCCTATGGCTAACCACCTTGCACAATACAGTGATCATGGTTAACTCAATACTGTGGCACACACATCCCACTCACTAAGTTAAATATGGAGCAGGTAACAGCCAAATATAAATCACATGCCAGCATCTAACACATGACACAGCCAGTCATGTCACTTCACAACAACTACAGGTATCACTCCATATCCATGTGAGTGTGAATGACTTGGGACACACCTCCCTGGACTACATGACAGGAGACATGGTTGAACTGTCTGATTATACAGTCCAGGCAGGTGTGACAGTAGCCCCTGTGCAGTGTATTGCTGTCACCCAGAATGATGCTGCGGTACTATCAACAGATGGTTGATGACAAAATTGGCTTCTGTGTTATGTGTCATTCGCAGTGGATCCAGAACCTCTCTGCTTGGGATGGCATGACTGACAGTATCCAATGACTTGCCTTGGATGTCCTATATCTGTCACTGCTGGGTTGCCAGGTACTGGCTAAATGTCTTGCCGTCCCTATGGTGCATTATTAGGCAGTGTTCCTAATGTTATTACTAAGGGTGGCCTAATGGTTAAGGTGTTTGCCTTACAAACACAAGGTGCAGGGTTTGAGTCTCACAAGGGATAATTGGCTAGGCTTAAAATGGCTCACATGGACAGTTAGCTTAGTACAAATCTATGAACCTATGAATAACAGCTGCACATGTTTGCAATCTGAGGGTCATGCTGCTGAGCACTGGACATCTAACTATCAGGATGCAATCACTCATAGCAGTCGGAGTGGAGGAACATATGTCTACTGTAGTGGAGAGGTGGTCCACAACAGCAGAGAGCAGACCTGCAGTATCAGGCTATGACGCATTCCAAAGCTGTCAGCCCCCAAACATGGACCACACCACACCTCCACAGGTGGTGTTGTCTCCATATTAATTATGGATAGGAACATCTCTAGACTAGTATTCCATCATAATACATTGGAGATACTTCCGGTACAACTGCCTTGGGGTAATAGTGCAATCCAGACCATAGCCTGCTATGGGCCCACATCTATGTCCTTAGACTGTCAATGCACATTCCTCAACACCCTGCCATCTATAATGATCCAACACAACACTGACATAGTACGAGTCTTCAACTACCCCTCCATCACCTGGGGAATGTAGCCAAGTGCCAATACAGTGACCCAACACTTCTGGGATTCATCATTTCCATTGCCCTAGACCAGCTTATACTGAGCCCTGGTAGAGGATGCAGCAACCTTGACCTGTGTTGACCACTTAAATATGGGACCGTTGCTCATCCCCAGATGTCAATCCCTGCATGGTGAGATTCACACAGGCTGTAATCAACATGGAACTCAACATGTCAGCCACCCCCTCCCCCCACAAAGATATCCACCTGGCAAAACCTCTCCAAAGCTGTCTTTGCAGCCATGAAAACAGGGATTGATGTCTTTACTGCACCCATGGCAATGGGGTGTAGCTGCATGACTGTGGAATCATACATATAGGCACTGTACAAACAGGTACATGAATGCATGGTACTAGCCAGAGCCAACAGAACCCAGACACTGTTCTCCAAACACTGGGAGACAATGTGATGGTCCCCTGCCATTGCTAAAGTGTGCATCAGAGGGAGGACACTGTTGCAGGGAAAGGTGGTGTCCCATGACTGTTGAACTCCCTTATTAGCCTCAAACACAAATTTGGATCCCTCATGGAATCCCCGACAGGCATCTATGGCAGCAGAGATACAGCACATACTTATGAAAGTCAAAGCAGCCTTTGATAGTTACATCAACAACCTCCACAGCATTAAACACAAGTGCTGCAAGTTACTGCACAAAGCTAATACCTATCCTGAGACAGCAGATATTGGCCACAGTCTTGGCAACACATTCAGGCAAAGCTTTACCCCTCTGTCCCCCCACAAGTGAAGTGCTGAGTGTTCTCACATGTTGTATCCCATTTCCATTGTAGGTGTCTGTGCATCACCAGGATATGCCCGTGCAGCAAGGCCACAGGGTATGGCAGTGTGGTGACATATCCACCATGTCATAGGCAGGGTACAGTATGGGCACCATAATCCCCGGTCTGTAACACAGTGATTGCATATGCCTCACAGATTATAGGACTGAGGGTTGTACATAGGTACATGTTGATGTACAACATCTGTTCTAGAATGGAGAATGGTACATGTTCTGGTTTGGACACACCTCCAATTGCTAATAACTACAACCACAGGGGATATTCATCAACCAAACACACTGGAATTACTATTCACACACACACACACACACACACACACACACACACACACACACACACACACACACACACACACACACACACACTTGCCAGTACAGAGATCCATAGGTTCATTACTTCATAGGTGTGTAGTGGGTGAATGAGCCTGAAGGCTCTACAAGGCTAGCCCAAGGAAATAGCCTGGCATCAGGCCACATGACAATAGTCCCCAGTGTGACTCAGGAGTATAGTCACTGGAGTGGTCCCCAGGGGTAGGTATTGTATTCCTTATCCACTCATCCAGGTTTCTATTGCGGGTGGCAAGTGATGTGCACTGCTTCCCATGTATGTGATCTATATTCTATAACATGAACAGCATCTGGGTTGTGCACATGCCCCACATGCAAGTTCTTTGATGTGTGGAAGTGTGCTCGAGTTCTCTGGAGAATGTTGTGTGAACAGATCGGTATCTTCTAATGTAGCATTCCTGACCTCATTTGGTGAGACCTGGCTATGTAACTGAGGTAGTGATTTCACCTACAACGACAGTATGATATGGGTATTCAGTGGAGTTAGTGGAGTTTGTCCATACAGGGCATGTGTATAAGGCATGGTATTCCCTTTGTGGGGTACGTTGGCAGACTCTACAGTTGTTGCAAGGGTCCAGTGGGGAACATGGCTAAGGGGCCACTGTATACATTGATTGGGCTACTGAGGGGATGGAACAGGGTGCCATGTCTCTTTACTTGCTGGATAACACACACTCAGTCAGGAGATGTAACACATCAAAGTACTTTCTGATGTTAGTGGCACTGTTGTGGTCAACAGGAATGTAGTCCACTGCAATCACGCCATGGGTACTATCTATGAGGCAATGTGCAGGGGAACTACCGATATAGTGGTTGTTGCCTAGCCAAGTGTGTTTGTGTATGATTCATAGGTGGAGAGTGGTCTCTGAGTAATAGAAGGGTTGCCTATATTGTTCACTAATCCATACTATCACATAGTCATTGCACATGGCACTAGACATTTAGTGCTGTGGATTGTGTACACCAACCTCTATGGTGTTTGACAACTGTTGGCCTTGTAATCTGGACATTGTGACATATACTAAGTCCTCAACATAATAATTTAGCAAAATCCACCTCCCCCAATGGGTCCTATTACACAATCACACTGACCCCTACACAGGATACTGATGACACACACACTTGCCAGTACTGAGTTTCAAATGTCTACCAAGCTATGTATTGCTACTGCAGTGTACCACAGTTATCGCATGTGCCACAGAGATTATAGGATGACTGTTGTCCCAAGGTACTTCTAAGGTGAGGAACATCACCAGCACTTGTAAATACTGGGATTGGGTGATGTACTGGGTGAGAGATTCCAAAAAACATTTTACCCTACACCCACATTTACCTTTGCCAGGGCAAGGTTCAAACCTCTAACTATCTTTTCAGATCAGTATGTTACCAGGGGTGATGTTCAAGCCTCTATCTAACTATCTTTTCAGCTCATGATGTTATGCATTTACCACATGCACCACTGACCTTACATGGTTTAGGATTGCCAACAGGTACTTCTAAGGTAGATGATATCTGCAGGACTGCTAAAGTCAAGCACTGAGATGTGTACTGAGGCCAAAATCTTTCAGGTATCGACATACATATGTATACACACAAACACTTGCCGGTGATGAGACTCAAACCCACACCTATGTAGTTATTGCTACTACATTGTTCTGCATTTATCACACGTGTCATGGTGCTTACATGTTGAAGAGTTGTGCAAAGGTATCTCTGAAGGTGAGTGACATCAGCAGCAGTGCTAAAGGAGGGGTAAGGGAAGTGTTGTAAGTGTGAATGACCACAGAATCAGGTCTATACAAGGATACACACACTCTCTCACACAAACACTCACATTTACCAGGATGAGGATTGGAACTCCTACCTAACTATTTTGCTACACTATAGTATTACACAGTTATCACAAACACCACGGAGGTTATATGCTGGAGAGCTGTCCAAAGGTATCTTTGAAGGTGAGTGACATCAGCAGCAGTGCTGAAGGAGGGGTAAGGGAGGTTTAGTGAGTGTGAATGGCCTCAACCACATTAATCTAGAAACACACACATACACACACACACACACACACACACACACACACACACACACACACACACACACACACACACACACACACACACACACACACACAACTTTACATTTGACAGGACTGAGATTACAACTGCTACATGGATACCTATTTGTACTGTAGTGTTACACAGTTATCACAAGCACCACTGATACTATAGGCCTGAGATCAAAGGTATTTCTACAGTGAATGACATCAGTACATCATGTGATATAGGCCAAAGGGATGTGTAGTGGGTGGGACAGGCCTCACAATGGGATTCACTTTGTCACTGTCTTTCTCTTCCCCACATCTCTGTGTGTGTATGTTTGATATATTATATTATGTTGGCCTTAGATATGTGTGTGTATTCCTATCCAATGTGTGTGTGTGTGAAGTATCAATGGTGTACAATTTGGTGTGTATGCACAGACAGCTGCGAATAATCAATATCTGTAGTCCACTGTGTTGTGAGACACGTGCTTCATTTCCCTAAGTGTAGGAGCATGCCCAGTATGACCTTCTATATTGAGTGTGTACATTCATTCCAGGGAGGGTTGGACTTCAGTTCAGGGTTTTGTGTGCTACAGCTACACCTAGAAAACTGTTTCCGCAGGATATCTGTAGATAGGTTGCCAATATGGAGACACAATGGGCTTAACATACAGGGGATACTGTAACTATTGCTGTCTGTGCTACTTGTGTGACATGTTTGGTTGTAGCATAGATATTCTGACATATGTACTATTTTAAACGGTGATGTCATCAACTACTGACAGTTCTCATTCTTTGCTCACAGTTATTTACAGGGAAATACAAGATGAATGAAGCTGAGACCAATAATCTGAGGCATATAGACTACACATTCTGTCACACACCTGCCATTGTGGAGGGGTAGCTATGGATAGTAGACTGCTGGTTCTGTGTAAATGGTGCAGCACCTTGTTAGTGTGCTGGCTGGAGTTCCCCTCCTTGTGCTTTTCTCAACTTCATGGAATGGCCATATCTTGCTGGGGCCATACCTCTCAGCTATACAGATGCACCCAGGTTATCCAGAGGCAGGACTCATATATCTGATCAGTTTACTATCACATTGTGGTTTACAAGCAGTTTTGTGGCTATTCATTCATGGGTTTGCAATTGGGAGTAGTATGGGTGAACATTAGAGTTTCAGACTTCACACACTCCATGACATCCATGCTTTTATACCCCCCTGTTATACTCTCCTCCACCTAACATTATGTAGGCAATATCTCAGAAATATCCTTATAGTTGGGCCTTTATCCCAATAGTATTTATGGCATGATCCACAGTCCTTGCAGTAGGACAAGGGGAGGCATTCTACTGGCATTTGTCAACATAGCCTTGCATTTGTTTTCTGTTTACTGTGTTAGGTTGTTAGATGGGACCCCCTGACAGTCCGTACATTGGGAATATTGGTGAGACATGGGCCTTTGCCAGAGGACTGTAGGCCATTTGGGAGTGCTGCAGACCATATTCTGCATGGGATTCTGGGGGGGGGGGTGCACACCTGCAGACTTTAACATTTGAAATGACTGTACTGGTATTTCAGTTATTCTGCTGGCTTCCATTTCATATTGCATTGTGACCTATCATGCAGACAGGAGGCATGTCAGTAGAGTACACATGTTAGATCTTAATGGCATATATTTCAGTTTCAGACTTCTTACCCTTCAGAACTGGAATGCAACTGCCAGACCCATTGTGGTATGTCTGTGTAGGTCTGGTGGGGGGCTGTTCATCATTGCCATCATTTGGGAGCCTTAGCCCAGCCTTTCATCATGGTCATCTACATCTGTCCTGCTGGGTGAGGCTGGTGGTGGATATGTGACCCTCACTGACATCCATGTGTGTGACCTATTGACACCCACAGTTCTTTGGACCATCATATGGACTGTGGTGGGGGTTGTCACCTTGTATAGTGCTTTATAGTATGTTGACACCAGTATTTGTTATGAATTTCCTGCTGTCCCATATAGCTGTCTGCTGCAATCCCATTCAGCCACCCAATTCCCTTGCATCCATACCATACGTACAAGTATGAGAACATACTACTCCATTCTGTATTTGATAGGAAGAGTGACTTACCTTGTAACTGGGCCAGTATTGAGGACAGTGCTGGAGGGCTGACTATGTTGGATGCACATAGTACACTCCCTGTACATGGCAAAGCTCAGGTAGTGTCATGTTTGACATCACTTTTACTGTATGTGTGAGTCAGAGAGAGGTATCAGTCCCTGGGTCCCTACAGTGTCTGTGTGTGTGCTATCCATTGCCTCTTTGCCAAGGTCTGGGCATACTGTGCATGCCTCCCTCGGGGGCAGGCTCAGGATGTTCCTCCTCCGTGTCCCTCTGTGCCTGTGCTGGCCTTAGCAATGGTGGGGGCTGTGTGGCCCTGCCCCATGCTGTTCCTGCTGCAGCTGTTTCCACAGGGTCATATTGTGTACCATGGCACATACTATAAACATTTGTGTATATGTAGCTGGAGAGAACTGCAAGGGTCCACCGGATATGTCGAGGCAACTGTACCATGACTTGATCATCCCAAACACACGCTCTATAATGATCCTGGTTTGTGCGTGTGCCTCATTATGGTGTTCTTGTTCGGGTGTGTGTGCATTTCTGATGGGTGTCATCAGCCACGGCTCCAGTGCAAAACCAGCATCCCCCACTAGATGACCATATGGGATGTCCCCCCTGGCAAACACCTGATACAGCTGTGAGCAATGCCAGATGTGGGAACTGTGATAGCTTCTAGGGCTGCCAGCGCACATATTCATGATAATGCCCTGGGCATCACACATGACCTGGCAGTTGATGGGTAGCTTTTGCGGTTTATGTAGACCCTACCCCACCCCACTCACTGGGTGGTGCTTTGATGTGGATGTGCATGCAGTCTATAGCACCAATCACCTCAAGGTATTCTGCTATACGGTGGAAGAGATGCAAACGTGTGGTCAGCGCCTCACGGGCGGTGAGGAAATATATGTGCTTATTGGCATGTTGTGTCATGGCATCCAGGAACTGGTGGAGTACCCTGGATGCTGATGCCTGTGAGACCCCCATGATATCCCCAGTTGGTCCTTGGAAGGTACCTGTGACTAATATTCTTAAGCCTAGACATACCTTGGTATCCACTGGGATGGGTTCCCCTCTATTAGATCTGTGTGTAAGGCGTGGCCAGCACAGCTCAATGATTTTCTGTAGAATGTCCCTGTCCACCCTATAGCACTCTACTATCTCCAGCTCATGTTGGCCCTTGTAGGTTTCCCTGGGTCTGTACACTCTCCTCCTCCTCCTCACTGTGGGTCGGTTGTCAGCATTCTCCTTTTCACCACCTTCAGTATCTAGCACATATTGATGAAGTAAAGCATTAGCAGCCTCTAACATTTTTATTTCATTTTTCCAGTTAAAAGTCGCCCATCCGTGTACACTGGTGGTGTAGAGTTTGTGAGAAAAAGCAGTCTGTAGGGTGATTGCATAGTTTACATTAGTGTGCTGGGCTGCTGCATGTGTAATTGGCTGATTCTGATACATTCCACCTGCCAGCTATGCTAGTTCTCCTTGATTGCCTTCCTACTGCTGTTTCCCCTTCCCATTTCCTTCCTAGTTAAGCCCCGAGGCACACCCCACATACCCAGTCCTCATATGTAAACAGTGCTGCCATTTCCTTTTTTTTTTTTTTTTTGTTTAAAACCTGGTGCATGGCACGCACACCCATTTAGGCTATGTACACACTGCTCAGGCACATCTGACACACCCGTTTCTTTAGCTGTGCTTAGCTAAGGGCAAAAATGGGCCACAGAGCTGAAATGAGCTTACAACAAGCATGACACACCCCCTTATGAAGTCATTCAGCTCTTACACTTGCACTGTCATATTGCTGCACCTACACGGTTAGGTACAAGCTGACACTTTGAGGAAATCTGTGATTCAGTATAACTCCCCTCATTTGCATACCCCAGTGTGTAAGTCATTAGTTACTGCACTTAGATGGACCCTTTCCCCTTGACAACCAGTGCTCCCTGGTATTGTTTACCTTCTACATGCCATTGACTATAATAGCAAAATGCAGAATTATCTTAAAATTGACTTTTCTCATTTTTTTTTTTATTTTCAACATGATCCTGTTTGCGCGCTGCTGCCCTAAGCTAAAACGGCCATGATTGGCCAAAAAATAAAAAAGTTTAACTGTAATACTTGCTTTCCATGAGCTGTCCTGCCTCTGTTTGTTCAGATGCAGAAATATATTCAGTTACTAACTGAATACATTTCTGCTCTGACACTGTTCCTGCACAGTCTGGCCAGCTTCATGGATTGCAAAATCACCTCATTTGCATGGTTTTTACCAGCAAATGAGGTGATTTGGATCCCATATGGCTTTCCATGCAGGAACAGTATAGGGCCACTCATGCATGTGAGAAGACCATTTTCCTGGATTGCTCGGCGGCCATTTTCCATGTAGGAGCTCCTACACTGTTCCTGCATGGAAACCGGCTGTTCGTGAATCCCGGGATATGTGTAGCAAGATATTCTCTCAAAACCATTATACCCTGCTCATTGGGAATTTTGGTGAACAATGAACACATATCCATTGTAACAAAATCAATGCTGTCAACCTTATCACATATGGAAATGAACTCGTAAAAATCTGACAAAAAATTTTTGGTGTCATCAAGAATGTTTTTGTTTACAGATACAATAGGACGTAAACACTTCTCTAATATAATAGAAAAAGTTTTGGTTAACCAACCGTCACCAGACACAATAGGTCTTAGAGGGGGTTGCGTGAGATGCTTATGGATTTTTGGAATGTCCTGTATGCAGGGGATCTTAGGATGTTCAGCCTGACAATATCTAAATATATCATTAGTGATAAGTTGACTATTGTACAAATCTAATAGCATGCCATCAATACGTGTTTTCATCTGGTGCATTGTCAACATATCTACAACACTATATGTAGTGCGATTTCCTAACATCTCATACATTTTATCAACATAGTAAGCAGTGTTCATAATTACTGTTGGTCCGCCTTTGTCAGCGGGTTTTGTAATAATGCTTTTATTATTTTGTAGGCTTCCACTAATGGATGATTGGGGGGCATATTTGTACTAGGTTTTTTAAAACTACATTTGTCGGTAACAGTACCTGGATTTGTAGTTGGAAACTGCATTTTCAACATGATGTTATGGGGGGGGGGGGCATCCTGGAGAAATATGAGTCCACACTAGTTTGGAATATTTCTAATAAGGAACTTTCCACTCATGAGGTGCCGGACCTTTATTCCATCTCAACCAGCAGATATGACAGAGACTATATTGGACTTAAAAATGTTTTCACATAACATCATGTTGAAAATGCAGTTTCCAACTACGGATCCAAGGAACTGTTAACAATTGTAATTTTAAAAAAATTATTACATATATGCCCCCCAATCATCCATTAGTGGAGGCATTTAGTAAATTGTGTACAGATGATATTTATACTTTGTTTGAAGGATCAAATAGAAAGAAAACATTTTACAATATTAATGGACAAGAACGTAGAGCTTTAAAAAGCCCACCCCATGTGTTTCCCAATGTAGTGAGAGGGCAAGCCATTCGAGCATCTATGCTTAATGCCGCAGATAAAAGGTTCAAGGACAAACTAAAGGAGCTCAGTCACAGATTTATATCCAGAGGTTATAAACATTTATATGCTAGTCCTATTTTGGAAGATGTAAAACATGATAGAGACAAAACATTTCATCCTTTCTACTCTAGCAATAGGGATGGGTTGCCAGGTAGAAAATCCACTAAATTAGAGAAACAGCATTTGAATTACTGAATTTATTACATCAATGATAATAAATATATTAGAGAGAATATTAGTAGACACTGGCAGATTCTTACAATATATAGCAGGATTAGCAATATAGTAGGTATACAGCCAAATGTCAGATATAAGAACAAGAAAAATATTAAGAGAATGTCATGTGGTAATAGAAATTAAGACCAGGAAATTAATAAGACTGGCGTTAGTGAATTTTGCATGAAGTCTTGTAAAGCTTGCAGTTACTATTCATATATTAATAATAGTGGACATTTTGTCCACTCATTCACTATGCAGCAGTTTAAATTCTATGTGCATGTGGATTGTAACACTATTAATATAGTATATTTAGCTCAGTGCAAAATCTGCCATGTCTTCTATGTTGCAAAGACCAATAGGAGACTGAAATATCATATTAGAGAACATCTTTAGAGTATTACTACACACAATGTGAATAATGCACTTGCTAAACACACAGCTAACAGTTCTTCTAAGCATCAGTTTAGTTTTATGGCTATAGAAATGATTAAGGACAGTGAACACAAGGGAGATCTGTCTAATTATACGGAAACTCAAGAAATAAAATGGATTATTAGATTTAGGACGGTTGGCAAAATGGGTCTGAATGGACATTTGCCACTCAAGCCCATTTTAAAAGCTAGGCCATTATTTAAATAAAATGTGTGTATATGTTAACATCTTAGAATTCACACATTTATTTCATACACCTTTTTATGGGGAGCCACATATACATTAATGTTTTATATAGATTCGTTTTATGTACATTCACACACATTACTCTTATTGCTGTAGTATGAGGTAGCTCAGTTGATAGAGTATCATGCTCTCAATCCGAGGGTTCAAGACTCAGCTTTGGTGCTGTTATACATATATATTTTTTTCTTGCTTTCTGGGATGAAGTTACCCGTTTAAGAAATGTAGTCCATAATGACCCTTTTAAGAAGTCAAATAATTGAATGATGAAATGTTAAATAGAAGCCCCCTTGGAGGCAGAGTCAAGTCCCAGTATAAAAGCACTGCACTGGCAAGAAGCTGTAGAAATTCTTCTCTTTAATTCACAATAAAATCACATGAAAACCAAATGTGGTTGAGCGCTTTCATCTACAACCGTAGATTTCATCAGAACCACTACACAATGTTATCTTGCTTCTTCATATATACATATCCATTCAACAATTAACATCTCATTAAATAATCATATAATTAAGCTCATTCCAATTTGATCATCAGCTTTTTAAAGTGCACAGTGCTGGATTCCCTCTATGTATGCCATTCTATAAATATATATATATATTTTTAAAAATATAATACTTAAAAATACTTTATAAACTGTATTAAATTCATGTGTATGTACTGACTGCCATGACACTCTCTATAACCTATGTATAATACTTCTATTCTTTAAAAAACTTCATCTCTAGCATGTTTGTTTAACTTTCTTTAGTATAATAATTTTTTAATATACATTTTCTATGCCCCTATACTATTATATAGATAATTGTGTACCTTCTAAAATTTGGCTTTCCGCCTATATCTATCATAAAATAGTTTTTATTGAAATATATTCATTTAGCCCTGGGTGCTCAGAAGCATTCAGTTTGATTTGCCACCGTGTTTCTTTTTCTAATAATTAAAAATAATAATTCTAAAAAAAGTATTATCAAAGGGCAATGCATTAGAGCGGCCAGGATGACATCTAGCTATGAGGATGTAATAGTGGAATTAAATTACATAGCCGCAATGTTTATTGACAGAGGGTACCCTGATAGGATGGTGTTTGATGTAGTAAAGTATGTAAAACAAGAGTGGGGTAAAAAATACAAACCCATATTGGGGAATGAGCAGGGAATTGGAAGTACGAAAAAAGTAAATACTGAATATAGGAGAGCTTGTGTTATGCAATATGCGCCTTCAGTTAATAAATTTAAAGATATAATAGTTAAAAACTGGAACATAATAGAAACAGATGATGACATTTATAAAATAATAGGTCCTAGACCATCACTCGTATATAGGAATGGACAGAATTTGAAAAGTAGGTTAAAAAATATGATGGGTGATTTTTGTAAGAGAGAGGGAGGTACCACCAAGTGTGGAAGATGCAATCAGTGCCAGTTTATTATGGAGGTTAGTAGTGTTACACTGGATAATATTCAGAAAACTATAGTTAGGTTTAGTAAGGGGAACTGTAGAACTAAGAACGTCATATATTTAGCTTTGTGTTCTACATGTCCATGTTACTATGTAGGGATGACTTCTAGATTTTTAAAAAATAGAATCTATGAGCATTATTACAGAATAAAGAAGCAAGATGTGAATAATGCCCTATGGAGACATTGTGTGGCCAGTAAAGAGTGCAGGACGTTTAAGTTTGGTATTTTAGAACACGTTAAGGTGAACCCCAGGGGAGGGAATATAAAGGAGAAATTATTAGAAAAAGAAACACGGTGGCAAATCAAACTGAATGCTTCTGAGCACCCAGGGCTAAATGAATATATTTCAATAAAAACTATTTTATGATAGATATAGGCGGAAAGCCAAATTTTAGAAGGTACACAATTATCTATATAATAGTATAGGGGCATAGAAAATGTATATTAAAAATTTATTATACTAAAGAAAGTTAAACAAACATGCTAGAGATGAAGTTTTTTAAAGAATAGAAGTATTATACGTAGGTTATAGAGAGTGTCATGGCAGTCAGTACATACACATGAATTTAATACAGTTTTTAAAGTATTTTTAAGTATTATATTTTTAAAAATATATATATATATTTATAGAATGGCATACATAGAGGGAATCCAGCGCTGTGCACTTTAAAAAGCTGATGATCAAATTGGAATGAGCTTAATTATATGATTATTTAATGAGATGTTAATTGTTGAATGGATATGTATATATAAAGAAGCAAGATAACATTGTGTAGTGGTTCTGATGAAATCTACGGTTGTAGATGAAAGCGCTCAACCACATTTGGTTTTCATGTGATTTTATTGTGAATTAAAGAGAGGAATTTCTACAGCTTCGTGCCAGTGCAGTGCTTTTATACTGGGACTTGATTCTGCCTCCAAGGGGGCTTGTATTCATTATTTGTTGGACAGACCAATATTTTTTATCCAGTTATGAATGATGAAATGTGTTTTATTCACTGTTATTGGTTCTTGTAGTTTTAAAAGTTTTATATAAGACACACTTAGGAAAAAACGCTGTATCAAGGTCTGAAGAAGCGGGGATTTTACTTGTGAAAGTGCTAACCTATTTGTTTTTATCTTAATAAAGACTGGTTGTGTTTCAAATTCCATACTGGATTTTATTCAGCATATTTACATGTGATATTTATGTTGCTGATGAGATTCAGGTCCCTGGATCAAGTATTTTATGGATGTGCAACAGGTCCATTAGTTATAGCTCTGAGGAAACCTTGTAGGCTAGGCAGGCATAGGTTACCCTCAGCAGTCTGTAGTATACTGAAAATAGGGACAATGATGTGAGGGTCTGCATAGAATTTGTTTTCTACCCCATGTGTTCTTTATGTGGGACACCTCTGTGAGCACTCCAGTTGTTGCATATGTCTGGTGAGGTACATTCTAAAGGGAGCATTGTACTCAATGGTAGGTTTTTTGGGGGAAGAGCATAACAGGAAAATTATTTGTTTGGACCTAGATGACATACCTTTACTTATAAGTTGTGCAACGTGGAATGATTTCTTCACCGCAGTAGAAACATGTTTGTCAAAAGCCAAATTTTTGTCTACATGCATTCCCAAATCCCTGACTACAAGGTCTACTATCAGGGTGTATTATCAATGTAGAATTTCACAAGGGTGGCCATCTTGCTGAAGGATACTATGATGCATTTCTAGGCATTGAATTTTAGACCATGACTCTGGAACCAGTTAATTGTCTGTGTCAGGCATTCTTGCAATATAGTAGCATCTTGGGGGGGGGGTCAACGACTGCTCCCAATTTACAATAATCTGTGGACTTGGTCAGCCAGAGGTCCTTGCTATCAGCCTTGACTTCAGTGAAGTAAATGTCAAACAGTAGCTGCTCCAGTACTGAGTCCCAGGGGACACCACTAGTACCCTTTTTGTGGAAGAAGATTCCCTTATCACAACTTCTTGGGTCCAAACAGTGAGCCAACTGGCTATCTAGTTGGTGAAGTATGAGTTCATACTTAATTTAGTGAGCTTGCTAATAATGTCTGAGCTGGGTATTGTGTCAAAGCCTTGGCCAGGTCAAGGTAGGCAGTATGCACTGATTTTCCCTTGTCTATCACTTTGATGTCCTTCTTAAAAAAGTCCATGAGGTTGAGCAGGCAAGACCGGTCCTTGACAAATCCAAACCTTCTAGAGTCCAGTGTTTGTAGATTATCTATGTTGTCATTTATGATATACATGATTATACTTTTCATAGCTTTGCATAACAGGCTAGTCAGGCTAATGGATCAGTAATTTCCCAGGGATGAAATGAAGAAAAATGATGAACTTTCCACGATGCAAAAAAAAAAAAAAAAAAAAAAAAACCAGCACCTACAAACCAGAAAAAATATTTAATAACTTTAATCTCTATTGTCCTTGGTACATCGGACTTCTTCAGAACATCATATTAACAAGCCAAGGCCATTTTAGAGCTCTCACATAAATCGCATGACTCAATCAGCTGGCACAAAAATTTCTTAAAGAAATATAATACATAAAACATAGAAACAAATAGAAATAATCTATTAGAATTATAAACAGAATATGCATTCAATATTTTCTAACCTTTCTGTCTTTTAAAAGACATTTAATGTTAATAGAATAATTTAAACCAGGGGATTTATTGGCCTGTAATTTCAATTGCCAGATGGCCTCCTTTTGCTCAGTTTTATTCCTATAATCTCCACTTCTTGCATCCATTAAAACCCTTTCTAAACCAAAAAACTATTTTTTTTAATGTTATGGATGTCCAGAAGCATGTCTAAATACAGCATTATTGGAATCTCTAGCTTTAATATCATAAACACGGCCTAATATTCTCATAAACATGGCCTAATATTCTTATAAACACGGCCTAATATTCTCATAAACACGGCCTAATATTCTCTTTTTCTTCTTGTCATTCCAATATAAAATGCCTTACACCCTTCACAGACTGCAATATAAACTAACCTACTAAACTCACATGAGATCTAACAATTAGGGTTAAAGACTTGATTATTAACTGGCACTGGCAGCAAAATATAGTTACTTTTGTAAATGTATCTACAACCTTTATAATTACCACAAGGGAAGGTACCTTTCTATTTGTTTGCATTACATACTGAAATCTCCGTATCATCTCTGCATAAAATACTTTTAATAGTATTGATTTTTTATTAATGAAATATAGCCTATAGCCAATAACTTTAATAAGCTCACATTCCCCTTTAATTATTTTCTAATTATTTTATAAACATTTAATTATAGCAATATATAGTCATGTTTACATTAAAAAATAAACCATCTTTCTGTATACCGGTTTGCATTACAAACCATTTTGAAGGATTTAGGGGGAAGCGGACTTGTCTATGTTCTATAACTTCCTTAGCTATTTTTGAATAGTTTATTAATATTATACCCCTATACTTAAAAAAACATTACTAATGTGATGGATTTATTCTAAAAATATTCCTTTTCATTAAAAATTGGTATAGATACTCAAATAAACTGACATCTACAGATAGTGTTTTACAAAGGTAGGGTGCAGACTACTGAAAAACAAATTATTAACAGCTGTATATTTCCAATGTAACCTGCTACTAAATTTCTTATTATCTAGATCTAACCAAACTTCCACATCAAAAAAGGTTATTTTCTGACTGACATCAACCAAAGTAACTTTTACAAAGGTAGAACTACTATTCATCTGCTCTGAAAAATTTAAAAATTCTAGTTTTGACCTAGTAAAAATTAAAAAAAAAAGTTCTTCCAGAAATCTGGCATAATGTACAATTTTTTCATATCCTATAACATTCACAAGTATTTTCTTATCCCATCACCCCAAACTAGATTGACAAAAGAGGGTGCAATGACAGCACCCATTGCTACTCCTCTAATATGATAGTAGTATTTTTGATGAAATATGGAAACATTATTATGCAATACATTACCGATAAGCAGATATACAGTATTAATATCCTTATTATTCCACTGAGTATACTTTGCTGACTCAAAGCTCTTAAATAATCCAAACCTTCATCTTGTGGTGTAGAAGTAAATAATGATTGTATGTCTACAGTGGACATGATCAATTCTTTGGCAGCAACATGAACTTTTTAAGATTGTCTAAAAAGCCCCAGGAATCTTTTAAAAACAAAGCAGTATTTTGTACTACAGGATTAAGTAAAAAAAAAAAATCTAAATAATAGAAATATGATATGTAACAGACCCATCAGCTGATACAATTTTCATGAATGGAGGTGGTGTGGAATTTTTATGAATTTTTGGTATACCAAATAGTATACCTATCTTTGATTCTTTGTTAAAAAATAAAATCATACTGGTACACCAGTTTAT
Organism: Protopterus annectens; assembly: GCF_019279795.1. Taxonomy (NCBI): domain Eukaryota; kingdom Metazoa; phylum Chordata; order Ceratodontiformes; family Protopteridae; genus Protopterus; species Protopterus annectens. The sequence goes on from NC_056733.1 coordinate 369,720,344, forward strand.
ACAGCTATTGATATGGTTATAATGGGTTTCTTTGAATATTCCTGCACTGACAGCAGTGTTCTCTGGGGTGGGGTGGTTGGGGGCTTAAAATGTTAGTTAGGGTGTCACTTAATAGCAGGATGTTCACCTTAGAGTAATTCTTAAAAATTCTGTGATTTTCAGGTGTCCCTGGTTTTGCATTAACTTTTCTGCTGTTTGTTTTGCCACTGTACATGATATATACATGGTAGTTCAAATAACACAGGATTTTCACAGCAATACATCATGTTCCTAATAAGGCACTTAGCCCGATTCAATAAACTCTATGTCGTTACTGTGCAGAGCCTACATGGAGTGTATTTGCGTACCTAATACTGTGCATCGTGCAATCTCGCACCATGAATATTAATGACGTACAGCACGTGTAGGGAAGGTTTCATGGCTCATCCTGGTGTTACTGGCTGTGAAACCTGTATAGTGAATGTGGATCATTTCAGGGCATAGGGCAAGCATACATTTTCTGAAAGATATGAAGTACGGAACACAAATGTATATGTCATGATATACTGACTTTAATTTGCAATGATTTCACAATAAACCACCCATTTTACAAAGAAAAGGCCAAATATATGATGCAAATATCTGAACAATCAGCAAAACTGTGGAAAGTCTGCCTTTTGTGTTTTAATTCATTTTGCTCTTCCCCCTGCTTGCTCCCCATTTCACCACTTTCCTGTCTCCCCCATTTCTTTTCTTCAAAGAATTATTGTGCAGTGTTGTGCTGTGTACACCAATGTGCCACAATGGTAAAAAAAGCAGTAATATAACTTGATATATTTAAGGTATCATACATGCTTGTAAAATTATTACTTGCACCCGTAGTCAAAACCAGTATCATTTGCCTCCAATAACAATGCATTAACACTTGCTGCCACACAGTCAGTTAGATAGCAAATGTATTTAATACATTCAGTTGTGACACAGTTTATGAAAGGTTTCCCTTTGTACTTCCCCATGCTTGCTTCCCATATCAGTAATGTCATATCTTATCCATTAACTTTCTATGAAACAGCATTGCACGATCACCTGTAATGTTTCATAAAGCATTATTGCGTGATACTTTTTTAGTCTTGTACAGCAATAGCTCATGATAAGCAACTCTAATAACAAAATACTTTAATGTATTACATATAGCTAATCCATTTACCCCAGAAATATACTTATCACTACATTAAGTGCATTAATTCCTGCTGTCAGAGATTCAGTTAACTAGCAGGTGTATACAATAGCAGGTAAGTCTGCCATTTGCTATACAATCTCTAAAATGCACATGCTAATCAACTGAGTCTGTAGCACCACCTCTTAATGCAGTGATACATATATTTTTTTTGTTTAGATGGTACTTGGTTCAAATCCAGGTGTATGCTAACAGTGCCAAATAATGTTACATGTGTAAATCCAAATTCTGAAGTGTGATACTTGGTATAGAGTGTCGACAATATGGCTAAATGGTACTGATTTCCAATCCAACTATATAATCCTTAGATCTGGTATATACACTTATATTACTTCTTTCTACTGTTGCAGCATGGTGGTGCACATTGTGCACCATCGCACAATATTTCTTTAAAGAAAATAAATGGGGAAGATAGGAAAGTAGTAAAATGGGGAGCAAGCAGGGGAAAAACAAAGTGTAAACAAGGCAGGAATGTGCAGGAAGGATGTAGGAAAGAACCATAGCTATCTATTTCTTCCGGAATAAAACATACACATTTGGCTGAATTTAGACTGTCAACCTGAGAGAGAGGGGTGACCACAACACAATCTGTTGTGTATAGAATTGTATAGAGAATTTGAAATAATCATGTGTGTCATGAACACGTGTGTGAAATGGAGAGCTGTGTATGGGAAAATGTATTTATTTATTTATTTTGTGAGACAGGTGCCCGTTTCATTTTTTTTTTTTTTTTGAGAGAGAGGAATGTTGGGGAAGGAATGTAGGAATGTCTGGCTGAGGTAAGTTGGGCAAGTGAGAAAGCAATTGTAGACAGACGAGACAAATAAGACAAGATATAGGGACAATGAAAAAACATGAGGTGGGTGAACTCCATTGATGGTGTGAGGGTGGAGATATCGTGAACCCATGGATGTCAAGTTGGGTGACAGTCAGAATCAAGTCCTCACCCACTAGACTGTCATCATTGTCACCTCACTGTGCTGATGGCTGCAGTGTCTGATAACTGCCTCTCCTTGCATTATTTAATACAATGATGGAGTGCAGTGTGTCCAGCTGGCATAGGTGTGCACCATCTGTGTGGTGCACAATCCTATGCACCATCCCTGGCAGTTTATCACAGGTGATAAATTCACCCCCTCTGCCACTACACCCAGAGGGAGTCACAGGCCTGTGTTCTGGGGAAGATCAATCTGAGGGGCAGGGTAGTGCAGGGGTGGCAGAAGGGGTGCTACCAGGTACTGCTCCAGACGTGCTAGGCAGCGGTGTTGCAGCCAGTGAAGTGGGGGAAGGTGGATCCCATGGGACAATCCTATGCCACTCTGATGTGGGAAAAACAAAAAACAAACAAAAAAAATAAACACAAAAAAAAAAGAAAATAATAACCCCCCCCCAAAAAAGAGAAAAGGGTTAGGGTGAGAGGAAAAAGAGAGAACATTAATAATTTCATATGTGACATACAAAGCTTTGATACAATTATTTTTCTCTATTCTGTTACCTCTACTTTTAAAACTAAAAACACCTAACAAATGCATCTGTTTGCTGTTCAAACTACCAAGCTTCTAACAGATGCATAATATACTGCAGATTGCAGTAAGCAATCCTTGATGTGTGCATACATTGCACATATGCATGGTCTGAATATATTGATTACAGTTTACAGCAAGCCAGTGGTGACACTGCTTTACAGCTGTGATGTTACATTATAATACTGATGAAACCTTAACATATTTAATATATTATATATATTTAAAATATTTTGGAAGCGTGGATTTTGAAGGCACAACCTCTGACTACTTTGTAATAATGAACTGTTGTTTTGACCTCCAGAGTAATGCATGCATACTTCCCTATTGCAGTAACGAAATGAATGCTCACTTTGATACAACTGTAAAAGTAACAAATAACTGCCTCGTAACTTTTTAATGCTAAAATAACCCCACTGTCGGGATGCATACATACATACCACATGCATCTCGCATCCATGCCAATTTAGTGTCATGGGTCTGCACATTCAGTGCCCGGTCTGTGATGGCTGCAGAAAACACAGAACACAACTGATCAGCATTAAGCATACCAACCTTGCCTACATCCAGCTTTTAACTTGACAAGTAATCTCTGTAAGTGACTCTTACACATCTGTGGGGTGTCCCCAGTCCTACATTCCTTGGTCCAATGGTCAAGGGTATCCCTCTTCCTCATCCTGAGGTCTATGTAGTGGTTTCTACATTGTTCAACAGTGTGGGGATACCAGTAGCACTGGTCAGAGCCTGGGCCAGACTATCCCATACCTCTGCTTTGTAATACAAGCCACGATAATCCCTCTGCAGTAGCCTGGGCCCATGTTTATTGACTAGGAGTCCAACAAACACTTTGGACTTCTGGACACCCCATCTTTGAGCATGGAATCTCAAAAAATCTCCAGGAATGCCAACCATGCCTATCACAGATTGAGACCAATGTAGAATAATGTTTTCTTGCCAATTGTAGGTATTGTGTTTACATGGAGTGCACACTTTCTGGATTTGCAACATTTAAAAGCATTGTGCATTGCTTACCACCACACAAACACATTATGATGGAGTGTGAGCTGCCAGGAAATGTGTTTGTGTGATGACCGATAATATTAATTAAATACATCCGGTGTATGTGTGTAGCTCTCTGGATCCTGTCTGCCACATGGCTGGCCTATTCATGTGGTTTGTCCACTGTCGTTTTATGCACAAATGAAATACGCATTGCTTTCTCTGTTTGAGCTATGTGGCACATCGCGCAAATAGGAAATAAAACATAAAATAAAAATGTACAATATTAAACTGCAAAAAAGGGAAAAATACATGTCGTGCTGTCACACAAACCTAAGATCAGATTATCATGGCATTACCTTTGAGGTGCATTATAGGTGATGGCTGGAGCATCCTGTAAGACGTATGTTATAAAGTAGGGGATATGGCACAGTTCACATCACTTGCACAGGATGTTGTGTGTTGGTTATTACAGACAGGTGTCACAGACGTATGATACACCCTGCAGTTTCTCAGTTCCCAAATCTTACAACAGCATTCAGTACAAAGTAATAACAATTCCATGCTCTCAACTATTTAAATATCTAATCACAATATATATCACAGGTAAAATGAACATTTCTACAACAGAAATGCAAATATAGTAAGCAATAACCTAGATATGCACCATCAGCATCAGACACTGATTTTGTTTCCCTGAATCACAAAGGTGGAAGACAGGGATCTGGTACAGTTATCATCACTTGCAGAGGGTGGTGTGGGTGGGGCAGAAAGCCTAGGCTGACCCAAAAGGTTGGTGAGTGTGTGTGAGTAAGAAGGCACACACTTGGGCCAAAATAAAAATGGAAGGTAGAAAAAGTGAATACCTGGTGTGGGTGTGTGTGTGTGTGTGTGTGTGTGTGTGTGTGTGTGTGTGTGTGTGTGTGTGTGTGTGTGTGTGTGTGTGCACGTGTGTGTTTTCCATGTGAAATTGGTGTGTGAGTGTGTGCATGGACACAGCCAAGCAGAGTGCTAGCCCTATGTCTTGTACTGTGGACAGGTGTGAGCTGTGCATGGTAGAGGTTGCAGTTCATCACTGTCATCCCCAATTGCGAGACCTGGTTCTACCAGGAGTTGCACTGGCACATTGTTGTCCCTCCAGAGCCATGCTTAGATGTACTGCTGCTATGTGACCACTGTGTGTTGGATGAGCTGCCTTCTTGGGAATGCCCAGGGCCATGACACCATGGCCTGCCACATCTGCATGTGGGCAGCAGACTCACTGAAGAACCAGTGGAGGTACTGCCACTATGGGAGCATGATCTGGAACTGCCACATTGGCTTACAGCAGGTGATGCTGTTGTCCTATGCCCATGGGAATGTTGTTCCCCTGCTTGCTGATGTTCCCTCCCAGACACTGCTTCTTCCAATGTGTCTTGTATGCACTCTTTGGTATCAGCTACATGGTATAAGTATTCATGCATGTCAAGTTGTACCACATCCATTTTCCTAAACATTTGTCTGGACAAATGATGGTAACATGCCTGTGCATCCATGATGGCCCTAAATATTTGCTGAGTGACACAGGAAGTGACACCTGGACCAGGTGGTGGAAGTACAGCAGGCCTACTACAAGCACCACTATCACTCCCACTGTGTAGCACCTTGCCCACACTTTGGCTATGGTCAGACTCAACAGGCACTGAAGTCACACTAGGCACATTCCCCTGATCAATGTCCTTGCCTTGAACCTGTCCAAAATTTGTGGGCTGAGTGGACTGGGTAGGCATAGGCCTACTGGCTGTATCAAAGGTCAATGTAGGGGGTGGTTGAATGACAACCTCTGTGTCAGATTCAACTTCTGCCCATCCAGACTGTGCCTTACTTTGGCCACCATCATTGTCAGACTCAGATGAAATACTGACATCAGGTGACACAGTTCCACTGTCAGAAACACCTGCAAGAAAAATACAGAAACACAGAAATAGCTTAGTAATGGAAATATTACACTGCAATATAAGTCACCACTACTGAAATGATAGTATTTCACTTATCCGCTGCAGATGGCAAGTGTGCCTGTAGGCCGGATGGACCTGGAAGAAGTGAAGCAAGAGGCCAACAACACTACTATCAGCCATAATGCAGGGTTTACTACAATGTCCGCTGAATAACAGAAATCAACAGTTACAAGAACGTGATTTACCTTCACAAGCAAAGCTTATACCTGTAGCAATCTTCTAACCACCAAAACAAAAATCAGATGTGCAACAAATAACTACTTCATTTAAATGCCTTGACCTGTACAACACTATTCCACTGTTCAGATAACTATTACGAATACCTGGAAGATCCTCCTGTGATGTGATTGGTGGAGGCAGGTCCTGCTGTATTGATGGTGGACCTGGAAGAAGTTAAGAAAGAGTAATCCAAAAACTCCAAGGAAAGGGTGCCACAGAACCAGGAACCAATAAAACCACAACAGGCACCCAAAGAGGAAGAAGGTAATAATAAAACACGAGCCTGTAGGTGTAAGCAGCAGCAGGTTTAATCACATAAACGCCACACAATACAAAGCGTTTTCATCCACCAGACTTCCTCAGATGTAAAAAAAAAAAAAAAAAAAAAAAAAAAAGTTAAGAAAGAGGTAAGGCCAATAAAACCACATTCAATACTAAAAAAGTTAGTAATATATTTGGACATTTAAAGTTGCAAACAACACAAATGTAAACAATAATGTGGCTAACAACTACAGGTTAAGCTTATAACAGTAGCAATCTGCAATCCCCACAAACAGCTACATGTGACACACACTTAACTTATTCATTTCTCTTCTAGCACTATACAACACTATTCAACAGTACATATAGCAAGGCCTGCCTTTAAGGTCCTCCTGGGATGTTGACACACTGGCACCCACATCATGGACATAATGCACATCAGTGTCTTGGGACCTCTGGCTGCTCCTGAGGTCAGTGAGGAACTGCTTATTGGGGGGGTCAGTGGTTGTTGCATAGTAGGGCCTCCACCTGTGCCCATGAAGTCATGGCCTACTGCAGCAGCTCTTTGTCTGACAGCTGTTATCATATCAGTTGCTCTGTGGCACATCTGGTCATACGTTCTCCCATAGCTGCCCATGGCATTGACAATGACAACCACTTCTCGACATAATGTCATTCGATGGGCACTATCCCACCTTCCCTTTTGGAGTAGAAACACACACTGGTTGAGTAAGCCATCTACTATGGCCTGGTTTTCCCCACTGGTAAATGGTGGGTGTCAGAGAGTCATGCCTCTGGATGACATAGCTGTAGCTGGCCTGAAAGAAGACAGCTGTAGAGTATACATAAGTCTCACATAACTACACCATAACTGTTTATAGATGAATCATAGAAGGTATAAAGTCAGTATTACTCAATGGCGAAGCATACATCAGTCAACATATGGGAATCAGTAACAGGCAGGATGCAAAACAAGGCAGTTGACTATTGAAACATATTCTTTTTAGTCCCATAACAGTACCTCACCTTAACTATAATCCCAGCAAAGGTACAGGCCATTGCTACCATCGTGTAACATTGCATCTTAGAACTGCTACTACTGCTGTCAATGTGCTTGTCTATGAAACATTTTTAGAAATTTCCCACACAGCAATCTAACCTATGCATTTACCTGTCTTGACAATCATGAGTAACTTTACAATGGTTTGACAAACTGGGCCATGCTAGCATTAGAGCTGCAAGTCATACATAAAGATAACAATGAAGAACACTGTGCTTTACAGAATTTTGAAATACAGTCCAGCAAATGCTATATGTAGGTGACAAAAATGAAACATACCTTGTGAGAATGATGACTTCTCTGTAGAGAAAACATGGAAATACTTGCTGGAAATACTGCTGGTACACAATGTTCAAAACATATAGAACTAATAAGAACTTGACTACCTACAAGGTTGCCTATTTATAGCTTGTAGATTAGTAATGGATGGCAGCTGTGAGTGATTACTGTTTTGGAGGGGGAAATCACAGCTGCACTGCAGTCTGCCTTACATCCACTGGGTGTCATCTTTAGTCTACACAGTTGTTACATGCAAGCTTGGAAATGTAAGTCATCAGCAGATTGCTCTCAGGGGGATAAGGACATCATTTTAGGTTGTGTTATGTCATAACATCCTTTTCAGGCTTACAAAGACATGTTTCTGTAGTTCCCATTATGTCATGCTTTGTCTTAGTACAGCAGTATGCAGACAACAGAACTGCAACCTACCTTTTGTTTGACTTCAAATCGTAGGTCCCATCATACCTCTCAACCTGGAAACATTAAAAATCTGGACAAAGGCCCATGAAAAATAGGTACAAATCTTCATGCTGAGTAACAAAATATTTGCATACATAATTATGTAACCCCACCCACTCCAATAAAATTGTGGGATGTCAAGTTTCAAACGCAAACTGAAGAACAGACAACCAAAATATGGCCCCAAACACATACATTTTTTCCACTATTTTTAAGAATGCACATTTAACTAGTTTATGCACTGTATGACATCAAATTCAATAGTCTAAAAAGAACGGTGTGCATTACCTCTTTCATTTTTTTGAATGCCAGCCAACCAGTATAGACCTTGTCAACTAGTCCATTGTGTATCACATTTTAGGAAACCTAGCTAGAGGGAGACATGCTAGTTACATACCATGTCATGGACTATATCATGTTTCTGTCACTCTCCTTTACACTTTGTCCCTCTAACCCCTACGCCAATGCAGATGTGTAATGACATCAGCCCCGTGTTACTGTAGTTTAATATGTATCTGTAGGATTCGCATTATGACCTTACCCCATTGCCCTTTAAAGGTTCACACTCATTCTGCATTCACCCCTCCCCTAACCGTCTCTGCGATGCCACATATGAGATATAAATTTCAACACTATGTACACAAGTATCTCCTAAGAAATATAGTAATTGTTCTCTTCCATGATTAATTCTGTCATATATTAAATGGAGTTTTAGTTTTAAAGTACTTGCATAAGTTTAAGAATTGGCTTGTATAAAAAAACATTAGGAAACTAAACCTCTATTCATTTGATAAGAGAAGATATAGAAGTTGTAAGCTCTGCTATGAATCTCCAGTCATTAAAATGATAGCATCAGATTCACCAGATATTAATGTTGAAAACATAATACAGAATAAAGTTAACTTTTTATAAAGGATTTAAGTTAACCTATCATTAATGATAGCAAACTTCTTACATCACCCATATACTAATTTCATGTTCGCACCAACTCAACAAAGTGAAATATCTCTCATAAGAATGGCATTGCTACTGATATACACTTAGAAATGACAGCATCAGCGATTTCCCAATACAGACATCAATGACTAATGTGTTTCAGCACTTTTTCATTTATACAACTATTACTCAATGTTAATAATCCTAGTCTTTAATAAACGTACTGAATTTATTCTCTGGTAATAAGCAGAGTAAACACATTTACAGTCATCTACTGTTTTCTTAACTAATAGGTTTTAATAAGAAAAAATATATCTAGTAAATTATATCTATTAAACTTAATATCATTGAAATATACAGTTACTTAAATATAAAAACAAAACGTTTTTTTTTCTCCTCGTTTCTCCTTTACTTTTCTTTTTTTGTATATTGAAGTTAAAATTAACAAACAGAAGATTGCAGTAAAACATGTTGTCATTATTACTGTTTTGATGTTTTTGATGTTTAAGAAAACTGCTGCATCAATGTGTTGACTTAATAGACGAAGCACTAAGTATACAGCAAAAAATAAAGTCCACGGTATAGACTGTAAGGTTCCACATTAGTTTTATATAACATAATGATCTGCACTTTTTTGTTTAGATTACATATCTATTATGCATCATAAAAAAAATCAAAACTTAACATCTAAATATTTAAAATGTCTATCCACTGTACCTGTAGTTGAACTGATGCTCCATTCTTGCTTTTTTTCTTTAAATGTATTCACTAGCAAGGCGCCACTGATAGAATGTGCCAGAACCTTTTTGAGTCTTGATTTGTAGCAGCCATAATGATGAAACCATGCAAAATGTCTATAATAAATATTCAAATAATAATAAAGAGGTTGCATTATGATAAACATTAAATAAAAGTAACATCAGTAATGAAACATAAGGGACAGCTATACTACTTCTGTCAGTTATAGGTTTGTAGATACAGAAACAACACGTCACAGTGCAAAGTGCATATTTTAGTTTAAAATCTTCTCTGTCGGTTAGCTAAATAGCTCATGACCAGGATGGGAACACAGAAAAACATCAACGAAGGAAAAAAAGCAAAGCTTCAATGTGCATATCTCCTGCTCACGGGTTGGCAACCTTGATCAAGCATAGATTCAAACCGATCCAAGATACAAAAATACACTTCACCAACGAACCTCAATTCTTTAAAATAAAGCAACTTTGATGGCAACACACCATATCTATAATATAACTATCATACCATAATGGCCATTAATCCCAAGAGCAGTCATCCATTCCTAAAATTATCCAGCCACACAAAACGAACTATCAGCTACCCAACACAAAAGGTACACAATAAAACCAAGCCATTATCCATGAATACAATTCAAACTTAACCATCAATATCAACACCATCATCCCTTCCTTTAAGCAAAAAAGTAAATCCGATAAAGAACACTTTTATATATAAAGCACTTATAAACCAGATCTATCTGTGTGCATGCATACAGATCAATGGCAGTATTCCTCTATACACAACAGCCACATTTAATCCTATGAATTACTTTGAAACAAGATTAACAAACCAAATAACCCTATTTATAACAACAATAACTTTAAAGAAACTACACTTATATATCCCTTTGAACAGCTAAGTGCTTGCAGCTTACCAAATTGGAGCAGCTGGGAAATGCACAGCTCGCACGCTAAGTACAAATCTCTCGAGCAGCTGGAAAATGCACAGCTCGCACGCTAAGTACAAATCTCTCAAGCAGCTGGGAAATGCACGGCTCGCACCCCTCAGCAGAGCTGACATCATCATGCATGCCTCTTCACATGATTACGTCAGCCCATACAAAGCCAGAAAATAAAATTAAAATAAAAAAGCTGGGAAACTCAGAAATTAGGGGGTGCCACTCAGGAATCGTGGCACCCCATTATTTGAACCTCAAAACTGGTAAAAAATGAGAAATTCAGTATGGTTGAGCAGTATGGGTCCCTTCACTTACAGCAGTTGACATGAGGGAGCAGTTATTGCTTTTATTTCTGTGTGAGGTATGATATGCTAATTATGTTGGAACTATGTTAGGTATAGCTCTATGTATGACACAGTTTCTCACATGTCTAACTGTGAGTTAACTGTGTACTGTAGTCCTGTAATTATTCTATCTGGAATGCCATTGTCCCCACATTTTGATAACAGAAATACATAAAGGCCTACATTTACAGTGAGCTAGATATTGACACTGGAGTTGTGATTACAGACTGAAGTATTTTTCATATATGTTCACTTTACATTCTAAAAGACATGGATAGGTATTTTGCTTGACTATGGTCCCCCTGCACATTCATGGCCTGCTGTAAATCATGACACCCGATAGCAGGTAAACAACACAAAAAAACTGAATACCTCATAGCCAAAAAGTGGTCCATCACAAATAAGTAATGAAAATGAAAACAAATGCAGATCAATCAACATGGCAGATAAAAATGAAAAAAGTTTAATGGTGAGTGTTTTTGTGGGGATACCACTTCATCAGACCATATAAAACATACAAAACCACCCAGCTTAAATAGACATGTGCCAACCAATGAAACTAAAGCAATAAAAATAAACTAATAAACTGTCATCTCCCCTTCAAAACAGGTTTCAAAGGTAGAGTGTAATTGAGACCAGGTACGCTGTGTGCTTGTAATGCAATGATCCACTTCATTTCTGCCTTTTCTATCTGATTATTAAAATCACCACCCCTTACATTAGGTAAAACCAATTGTAGAACTCTAAAACAAAACCAATTGTGTCCCACATAAATAGCAGCATGACATGCTAGTGCATTAGTTGTTACATTGTTACAGATATTACCAACATGTTCCAACATACACTCCTTAAACTGGTGTGTGGTCTTACCCACATAAAAAGAAGATCAACCACAGCAAGCAGACAAATATACCAGTTTATTGATTGATTTTTATTGGTTTATTTTTATTGCTTTAGTTTCATTGGTTGGCAGATGTCTATTTAAGTTGTGTGGTTTTGTATGTTCTATATGGTTTGATGAAGTGGTAACCCAGTGAAAGCACTCTCCATTAAACTTTTTGAATTTTATCTGCTGCATTGGTTGATCTGTGTTTGTTTTTATTTTCACCCAATAGCAAGTGTCAGAGAGGAACAATCCAAATTTGTATGTCTCCATACTGACTGTGCACATAGCTATATCATGCAGCACTATAGGAAAACATGAGAAAAACAGAAATGCAAGTGTAAAGTTAGCATTTGCATTTACCTCACCAGACACATGTAGTACCTGTAAATAATACAGTTCTTTCTCATCTACATAACTTAGAGATTAAAAACTTACCATGAGGTATGTGGAAAGATTAAAACCCAGGTCAGTGTAATATGTGTGGTACAGGATGAGGTCATGGTTTGGTTGATGGTCTCCAGCACATTATCTGAACATGCACTTGTGTGATTAATACATATGCAAAAGTATTATATAGCTGATGACATCGGCAGACTGTATATAGGGCCAAATATATGTCCCACATGTGGTAGTTAAATGCTCTATGTATTGTTATGAAACAGCTCTCTTACATACATGCACAGTTAACTGTAATGGAAACAGAACTACTACCTATCTAAATGCAGAGACTACAGAACACAGCAAAGTATGCAAGCACCATAGTTCAATTCCAGCTTGGAGTGTGTCCGACAACACTTTATAGGCGATGACATTAGTAGTGTTTCTTAAAAAGAGGACAAAGGTAAACCATGCTGTTGTAAAATACTCTAGTTAATTTTAAGTAGCAGTTCACTCTCACACATACACAACCACACAACTGACTGCAGTGGGATTAGAAATTCTACCTATCTAAGTGCAGAGATTATGAAACACAGCAAAGTACACAAGTGCCCCAGTTCAAGTCCAGCTTGGAGTGTGTCTGACAACACTTTATAGGCGATGACATCAGAAATGTCTCTTAAAGAGAGGACAAGGGTAAACTATGGTGTTGTAAAATTCTCTAGGTAATCCTAAGTAGCAGCTCACTCTCACACACAGTTGAGTGCAGTGAGATTAGAACTCCTCCCTATCTAAGCGCAACTATAGAACACAGTAAAGTACACAAGCGCCATAGCTCAAGTCCAGCTTGGAGTGCATCCGACAACATTTTATAGACAATGATATCAGCAGTCTCTCTTAAAGAGAGGACAAGGGTAAACCATGGTGTTGTAAAATGCTCTAGGTATTTCTAAATAGCATCTCACTCTCACAAACACACACACACACACACACACACACACACACACACACACACACACACACACACACACACACACACACACACACACATATGTGAAATGTCAGGCTGGGCCTGAACACTCTTCTCCTCCTCAGCCTAGTCTTATTGTCATCAGCACCAGCAGCGAGCTTCAGCCTGCAGCACATACATATGGATTAAAGCTGCAGCAGCCCCTAGAATTGTCTCAAGTTAAAATTTCCTTGACTCTACTATAATGGTAATGCAATAGGCAGGAAAAAAAAACAGACTTGAGTCTACCTGCCTGTTTTATAACCTGTGGAATAACACTGTGCTGAAAATCACCTGCTTCTGTTGTAATTAGCACTATGAGACACACCTGCTACTTACTTGCAAGTATTAAGTGTCATTTCAGTCACTGCTGCATGTCATGCTACTACATGCCCCTGCGTGGACCAATGGCAAAAAATAAAAAAATAAAAAAACAAAATAACTAAGAAGGTTGCAGGGTCTGTACTTGAACCCTACACCATCAGTACTACAGCCCAAGCTAATACATGTGGGGCTATAGAACTAGTTACATATCAGTTGGACATACACCTGCTATGTATTTGTGTCGCACTACTATGAGCCCCTGAGAGCCCCTGTGCTCCCCTGTGTGCATCAATGGCAAAAAAAAAAAAAAACACAAAAAAAGTAAATAAGAAGGTTGTAGAGCCTGTACAAGAACCATGCACCATCTGTACTCCAGCCAAACTATATACACATAGGGCTATAAAACTACTTACACATCAGTTAGGCAGACACCAGCTATGTATTCCTCATTTTCTCCCAGTTACACTAAATGCTGATTCTCGAAAACATTGTAGGAGTCCCTATACAAAGTTGTCTGAGAGACACAGTTACACTTTTCAGTGATTCAGTAAATCAAAGGTGTGTGGAACTCATTGTATAGTAACTATGTAGAGAGGTTCTCTTGTACATGGTTAGTAACCATGTAGGCAGGGGAACTGCATTGGAGAGGTATGCATATCACAAAAGGGTCATCCATTTGTCCTTACATTTTACTGTATTCCACAACCTATATACTCAATATGCCTACATTACAGGGTCAATGCTGTTTTCATACCATTTTATATTTAGGATGTATACATTACTTACGGGTATAGTAGTATGGGGAGTGGAGGAGTGAAGCTTTCATTTATTTAATAATTATTGATAACACTGTTATTCACCCTTTTTTAGAACAGGAATGTCTAAATATAATATTAATGTTTGTATTTAACTTGTTAAGGTCAGTTGTGTGCTGATGTGATCACTTTAACTGAGTTTGGTTTCTGTGTAGACTCCTTTCTGTGGCTGTATTCGAAAATATTTTGAATACATGGCCAGGAGCAACATGGAGTCTACACGGTTGTTTTACAGTATATTAAATTGCTGAGGACTGCTTTGCAGGGGTGATTTGCATGCCATGGAAACTACATGGACTGTAGCAGTGTGCACGTGATTGTGCGCCACTACTCGAAGTTTACTGAATCGCAAACTGTGCCCGCGTTTGCATTGTACCACGATGCATACACAGAAAAAAATAACAGTGTAGGGTTTATTGAATCCCAGAGAACATTTTTATTACACTAACATTCACAACCATTTAACATTCACTATACTCTGTGCTACAATATGGAACAGAGTGACTAGCATACAATTGGTTTATGGACAATAAGACAGCTGCAACTGTAAGCAGTCTGATTATGAGTTAAGTGTACCACTTCTAGTGACTTAAACTGATAAACACAAGTGCATTTAGTGGTGATGCAGGAGTATTATTTGTTTAAGTGACCTGCTTAGAGCCACATAGCAGGCAAATGGATAATCTCACATCTACAGCATGAAACTCGCTTCCATTATACCGCCTTTATCCTCTATGCTTAACTGACAGACATTGTAACAAACTAGCAAACAAGTACATTTTGAAACAAAGTAAAATTTATTTGTAAATCAAATGACTCAAAATTGATGAATTGTGTTGAAAATCTCTGCAAGAATACTCTTTTTGCACTGCTATGTTAATAAATGCAAAATAAAAGTTGTTTAATTAGGAGACAATCATGCAGTCTGATTTTGGTTTTGCATCAGAATCTGAGGATGTAACTCATATAGTAATTATTTCTTATAGTAAATTGCAAACTTTAGATGTCAGGTTATTTGTCTCAGCCCCTCTTTAAATAAACCACACCAAACACATAAAGCCATTTAATGACTTTTATTGAACACTATTGTACAATGAACTTATACACACAAAACAACATCAATTATCTTCATCAACAACAATCTCAGGGCAGCATCACTACTCACCCTGGACGAATTTACCTCAGGGCAGTGTACCTACTCACCCTGATACCTCCTCCACTGGGGCAGTGTACCTACTCACCCAGCACTTAATGGGCAGCATACCTGCTCACCTCACCTTCTGACCAAACAATCATTAACCAATAAATAAGCACATTTCTTAGAGGGGGAACAGAAGAGGACAATCCTGTCCCTATTCTCTGCCTTAAACTGCCCAACATCTTCCATCCATATCCAAAAAAGGGAGGGTGTGAGGGCCACCAACTCATGCCAAAATTTACCTACTTCCTTAATCCCTACCATTTAATCCTGTCATAAGTCCCTCCTTCCCCTACATCACTTCCTTTAACCACTCCCTTTCTCTTTAACCCTTTCACCACTACAATTCCACTATCCTACCTATCTGCAAAGACTATAATTCCTAACTTCTATACCCACTCCCCACCCCTTTACCCTTGCTCATGGGACCAGGACAACTTAGTTTGTATCAAACTACATTTGTCCTGGCCCCCCTTTACATAAACCACACCAAACACATAAAGCCATTTGATGACCTTTATTGAACACTATTGTACAATGAACTTATACACACAAAACATCAATTATCTTCATCAGCAACGATCTCAGGGCAGCGTCACTACTCACCCTGGACGAATTTACCTCAGGGCAGCATACCTACTCACCCTGATACCTCCTCCACTGGGGCAGTGTACCTACTCACCCAGCACTTAAATAGGCAGCATACCTGCTCACCTCACCTCCTGACCAAATAATCATTAACCAATAAATAATCACCTTCCTTAGAGGGGAAACAGAAGAGGACAATCCTGTCCCTCTTCTCCACCACCAGCCTGGTCCCCATGCTGTTCCCCCTCCTAAACCCTAGTCATAACCATACCCTCTAAAAAGAGCTTCAAATGCAGATTAAACAGATCCAATCCTACCTCATTAAGATGGACCCCATCCGTTCGGTACCAAAACTCCTCTCCATCCACAAAATCTCTATGATCAATGGTATGCATCCCTAAAATTCTTAACTGCCTCGCCAGTATCTCATTGATGAACCCCCTGACCCTTTCAATCACCCTATAACTATAAACACTCCTCCAGCACAAACGAGGAACCAACTCTGACCAAAATATTTCCATACCTGGGTACAACACCTGTAATCTCAACAAGTCCTGAAAAATAATAGCCACTAATCAATTTTTTGGAAAGAATGCCCAAATCATTGCCCCCCAAATGAATTACTAATATACAAGGACACCCCACCTTCAATTTAACCTTCTCAAATTCATGCAACAACCTATCCCACCTAAGACCCCTAACCCCATGCCAAGTCACTGACCACCCTAAATGTGATAAATCCAAATTTATCCTATCTTCCCTGACTAATGCATGCTTCTCTGCCCAGTGGATAAACAAATGCCCCAAGATGATAATATGCTTCCCTAAAAAGAAAGAAAAGGCAATTATTAATCAGGCCACAACTTTACCTAATATATGATAAAAATGCATTTGAAGACCACCTCCCCAATCTCTTAATCACTTCAATGGAACTACCCTCTCTAGCTAAATCTGAAGCCCTACCGATCCTAAATGAGTGCGCTGCAAACCTATCCGATGGAAATCCCATGCAACGTAAATCCGTCCTCACCAAACCTATGAATCTACTATTTGACACCATCTTCCCATCCATTGAACAAAAAATTAACTCATCTACACTCCCCTTCCACCTCCTCATGAATTCTTTAGCCCACGTTACTGGACAAAGGCTAGGATTCCTGTCAGGTTTAATCACCACCAAGCATCCACTACCCAATTGATCTGTCTTACTCTTCCTTATTGCAACAGTAACCTCTGCCTCACCTATGATAACATCCTTCCAACATAACGAACCTAACAACTCCGAAATATGGAAGGCGCCAAAATATAACCATGTACACAACGTGCCCCACATGAAGTAATCCGAAGACCCCCTTTGTAACAAACCTAACCCTCTCAACAAAACTTTCGATATAACCCTCATAAGCGGCCATTGAATGTCCCTATGTTCCACCACCACTCTCCCCCAACCCAAAACACAATAAGGCCGCCCTGATCACTGTAGCTCGAGCAGGAACCAAGTAAGGAAACTACCTTACACAGAAGTCAGTAATAAAATATCCACACCTCGATCCAAGTAAAACACAGGTTTATTAACCAGCAAAGCAACACAGGTTGAGCGCTTTCATCCACACTAAGCAGATTTCTTCAGAACCAATTAGTGCAATTAGCTAGGTGTGTTTTTAAAGCTGATTTGGCGCCAAAAAAACAATTAACATACAAAATAACATACAAAATACTGCATATCATTCAACCACAGTTACATCAATACTCCTCATTTAAAATACTAACTATTGTACATATAAAACAAAACATGTTATAATGTACACCCTATGTACAAAAATCTTGTGAGACTATATAAAAATATATATATATAATATATATATATATTAGGATTTATAACCTATGTAAGAAATGTGTGTATGAAAAAACACATATATGTGTGTATAAAAACATATAATACCAAACATCTTCATCCCTATCCTGAACTTGGGTTAATCTACATATTCAAAATACATGTTTGAAAAAACATATTTGAAACATATTTAAAAAACATATTTAAAACATATTGTAATTGTGGGTCTAACTCCGTTCTAGGAGAAGGAAGGGTTTAATGCTGATGCTTTCATTTAAACCCGGCCAAGTGGTGGCATCACACAATATCTGCCACTTGGTCTCTAAGCACGACAATCCTGTCTTCCAGTTACCCCCATATTCGTTCACATCAATTTTGTCAATGATTTTAAAAGTGAAACTATGTTGGGTACCCTTTTCACTAATGTGTTTACTTAGTGCGTTCTTTGTATCTACTTTGTTGATTTTATATATATGCTCGTATATACGGGTCTTGAGCTTCCTTTCCGTCTTGCCAATGTAATAAGCCTGGCAACAAGAACAGGAAGCCAAATATACCACCCGCATAGAGTTGCAATTTCCTTTTTTACCATAGCATATAGTTTTGTTGTAGTTCCCCAATTTTGTAATCCTATTAATATTGATATATTGGCAGTACTTGCATCTACCACATTTACTGGTGTGCACATCATTCTTATCCCTACCCTGTTTTGTCAACTTTCCACCTTCAATGATTCTCTTAAGGTTCACCGAGGTTTTAAATACACTAACGGGATGGTCACCTAACACAGAGGTAATGTTGTCAAAACTCATAAAAACATCCCAATGTCTTTTCAAAATCTCCTTAACTAGATTAGAATACGGGTTGAACATTATTACACACACATTCCTTCTAAAACTTGGGACTTCCCTAGAAAAGTTTTTACCAACAAAGGTACTACCCAATAAAGGAACGAACCTGTCACCCCATAATCTGGTCACATATTCAGTAACATCTTCCACCATAACAGCCGGAAATCCTCTGGCCAAAAACATCTCTGCTACTATACCCATTTGATCTTCCATGTCTTGTCTTGTAGAACACATTCTCGCAACTCGTATGCATTGACCTTTGAGTACATTTTTAAAAATATGGGGAGGATGGCTGCTTCCAAACTGTACATAATCGTTAGAAAAGGTAGATTTCCTATAAATTTTTGATTTAAATCCTACATTGGTGTTACTGATATAAGTGTCCAAATATGGGATCCCTAATGTCTCCATTTTGTATGTGAACCTTAAAAAGTTAGTGGTGCTGTTTAAATAGGACATAAAACTGGGTATGTCTTCTACAGGACCCTTCCAAACTATAAAAAGATCATCCAGAAATCGTGTATATAAAGCAATATATTTGGAGTATTCACTAGATAAAACAAATAACTCCTCCCACTCGAGCATGACGAGGTTCGCAAAAATAGGGGCACAAGAGGCCCCCATAGCAACTCCTCTGGTTTGTTTAAAATACTCTCCCTGGAACTGGATGTAGTTGTGTGAGAGAACCAATCCCATCATGCTGAGTATCAAACATATTTTGTCCCATGTAAGATTGGAATGCTTTTTCAAACTGTTTTCAAAAAATTCAAGACCAGTGGTGTAGGGAATACACGAAAACAAATCCTGGACGTCTATAGTCAAAAAAACCAAATTGGGCAACCATAAGTCTTGTTTTAATTTGCTTAAAAAATCCCAAGAGTCCTTGGTTAAGTGTGGAACATTGTGGTATACATGTTTGCACCAATGGTCAATAGCTACCCCTATGTTAAATGTTTTTGATTTTGAACCGGATATGATGGGTCTGAAGGGGGGGTTATTTACACTTTTGTGTATTTTGGGAATACCGACTATTTTAGCCATCACAGGGTACTCAGTTCTAATAAATTCATAGACCTCATTCGTAATACGGTTATCTAGTAGATATTCCTCAATAATCAGGTCTATTCTATGATATCCTATATTAATCTGGTTGAGAGATATCTCTTCGTAATTACCAGAATTAAAAAGGATATCTTGTATAGCTTTACAATAGACATCAGAATCATATATCACAAGACCACCCCCTTTGTCCGGTTTCATAATTCTAATTTTACTATTGGCCACTACTTCGTCCAAGCATAATCTCTCTCCTTTCGTGAGATTGTCAATAAATAATTTACCATACCATGGATCTCTCCGTATGTGTCCACACAAATTATAGATGTCTTTACATACCATCCTCTCATAGTTTATAACCTGTACATTAGTAGCGGGTATGTATGCACTTTGTCTAACTAATTTATTAATATGGCCATCACTTGAAGTATCATTAAATTGTAGTGCTAACTGAAGCCTTCGACAATAAAGCTTCACTTCTTTAATAGCATCAACAACATTGAATCTGGCCGTTGGAATAAATTTCATACCCTTACTAAACAAAGAAAAAAATTCTTGACTAATGTAAACATCCGTAAAATTATATACTTTGAAACCAGAAAAGGAATGGACGACAACTCTATTACCAGCACTTGCCTCAACTTCAGTTGTATTGTTATTGTCACTCACTTCTTCTTCATAAGTTGTCACACACTCAATAGTGTCAGCTTCAATTGTGTTATAAACACTCAATTCTTCACAAATTACCACACACTCATTTTTATCAGCTTCAATTATATTATTGACACTCACTTCTTCACGAGTTACCACACACTCGTTTGTATCGACTACAGTTGTATTGTTAGCACTCACTTTATGATCACCAATAGCCCCACACTCGTTTATCAGGGGTGCCTGAATTACTCTATTCAAGGAAAACTCCTTAGGCAAGGAAACATACTTTATGTTGTTATTCAGGGACCACCCTCTCCTTCGCTCTATCTTCGTTTGCGGTATATTGGTGCTTGGTGAAACCTTCCCCCTTGAAAATTTACTTCCACATTCCTTCTTGTGTTCCTACCTCTGTACACCTCAAAGCGTGGCTCAGTATTATTAATTCTATTGTGACTGTTTTGCGGCCAGATGTATGCCCTATGTGATTGATATATCTCTAAATCCCGTTCTAACTTGTCCAATTTCCTGTTGTATATATCATAGGCCTTAGATTTTGCCACTCTAAACTGTTTTTGAAAAAGTTCTTGCCAGGAGGGGAAACTAGGGTCCTGCGTAATATCGTTGTGCAGTCGTTCTATTTCTGCCAACAAGTTCCCTATCTTCTCATCATTGAACTTCATTAAC
This sequence comes from Protopterus annectens, assembly GCF_019279795.1. NCBI lineage: Eukaryota > Metazoa > Chordata > Ceratodontiformes > Protopteridae > Protopterus > Protopterus annectens. The sequence goes on from NC_056733.1 coordinate 369,741,610, forward strand.
AGTTTAATGAATTCAAAACCAAAAAGATCAAACAAATTGTTGAATTCAAATTGCACAGTTTCATTATACTGAACCCCTAAGGGTAGTTTAAAAAATCTTAGCCCTTTGGGCACAATTTTCAAGTTCAAACATTTCTCCAAGTATCCATTATCAATTTTAGCACCTTTAATGTTATGCAGTTTTTTACCCAATAAATAAATCCTTGATTTAATAGAATCATTAGCTAGAATCCCATTTCTATCTTCAGCATTTGTCATATTTTTAGAACCAAAGTCGTATTCATCGTTCAAAAAACTATTCATAAACTCATTAGAATAATGTCCATGATTTTTATTATTATTATTATTATGAATGTTATTGTTACATAAGGGGGCACCCTTGTCCCTTTGATTGTAACTATAATTATGGGTTTGAATTCTAGCACAAGGACTAGAATTTAAGTCTTTCCCCACAGTACCTTTCTGACGGTCAGCACCCTTGCTAACCGTTGCAGAATACGTTTTCATCATGGCCCGATGTTTAGGCTTTGCCCCCATACGGTGCGTTTCATCATGGGAATGGAAAAGGCTGAAATCGAAGGTGAAATCCCCGTCGTCCAATAACTGTGTGTCCAACTCTTTAGAGTCCAGGTTTAGTTGCCCACATGGTGTTTCCGCCGTATTTTTGGGGATCTGTCCATTAGGAATACTCGACTCACTAATTCCGACCTCCTCGTTAAGTGATGTCGAACCAGTAGAGGTAACTCTTACAGCATGTAAGTTTTTAGAAGCCAAATTAATAGAAACTGAATTTTGACCCGGTGGAGCCGCTTCCAAGTTTGCGGCTTTCACCACGGGTCTAGAGAGAGATGCGACCAGCTCCAGCAACTTGCTGACGTCGTCCTTGAGCGACGTAACCTCTTCACGTAGTGCCAGAAACTCAGTTCTGCTCAATGAAGCAGACGGAGATCCAGGGGAAGCCATAGAGAACCAACTGAATAAAAGGAAGCGATGAACAACCAAAACACAATAAGGCCGCCCTGATCACTGTAGCTCGAGCAGGAACCAAGTAAGGAAACTACCTTACACAGAAGTCAGTAATAAAATATCCACACCTCGATCCAAGTAAAACACAGGTTTATTAACCAGCAAAGCAACACAGGTTGAGCGCTTTCATTCACACTAAGCAGATTTCTTCAGAACCAATTAGTGCAATTAGCTAGGTGTGTTTTTAAAGCTGATTTGGCGCCAAAAAAAACAATTAACATACAAAATAACATACAAAATACTGCATATCATTCAACCACAGTTACATCAATACTCCTCATTTAAAATACTAACTATTGTACATATAAAACAAAACATGTTATAATGTACACCCTATGTACAAAAATCTTGTGAGACTATATAAAAATATATATATATAATATATATATATTAGGATTTATAACCTATGTAAGAAATGTGTGTATGAAAAAACACATATATGTGTGTATAAAAACATATAATACCAAACATCTTCATCCCTATCCTGAACTTGGGTTAATCTACATATTCAAAATACATGTTGAAAAAACATATTTGAAACATATTAAATGAAACATACTCTCCCCCAACCCCTCAACATTCACAATTGATTCATAATGTCCAAGACTTGGTGAAAACTTGCAACCCCACTACCTTAGCAAAAATGCTAATCGCAGCCAAATCCACCTTGACTGTCTGCAAAGCCTTGCCTATCCCCCAAGCATGAGCTACATATCACAATAGTAATTCCTCCAACTATACCACCTCCTCTTCTGGCAACTGCAAAACAAACTGATTATAATCAGAAAGAGCCCTACCATATGCCTTACTCATAGAAGGGGCCCAGGAATGCCATACCAACTGCCTGGCTACTTCGATCCAAGATTCCACATCTCCACTGGCAGGGTTTCTGGCACTTCATCCGCCCATGGAGCCAACCCTCAAAACCTGCAAAACTGAAATCGGGACAAGCTATCAGAAATCTCATTCTTTACGCCAGGCACATGCACTCCTGTAAAGGAAAAATTTATTAAGAGGCTCTGCAAAACCAATTTACGTAATATGAACAATAACAATCCCGACTTAACCATCTTCATTTGTAATACCCTCACTACAGCCATATTATCCAAGTGAAAAACTACATGTTAGTCCCTCAAATGCTCCTTCCACACAACAGAGGCTGCCCATATAGGCATCAACTCTAGAAAGGCCACATCACACCTCCATTCCTCCTTCCAATCCTGAGGCCATTCAGCCGCAAACCACTGACACCCAAAATACACCCCCATACCAGCACCCCCAGCTGCATCCGTAAACAACTGAAGTTCCTCCTGCCCCACCCAGTCTGGCTGCCAAAAAGAGATCCCATTAAATTGTTGCACAAAACCATCCCACAACACCAGGTCCTCCCACACAATTTGGGTCACCCTAACCCAATGGTGTTTACTCAGACCCCCTTTCAACATATAAGCAACCGACCTACAAAAGCCTTGCCCTGGGTGTACAGCTCGACAGGCAAAATTCGAAAGCCCCAACAACTCCATGACTGAATGAATCCGAATCTTATCCTTGCCCAACACCAAACGTATAGCCGAACTAAGCCTCTCTATCTTATCCTCGGGTAGGCAAAACAGTCCCTGCTTCGCATCAACCGTTAGTCCCAGAAATTCTAAGGCTCTCACCAGATATTCCATCTTATGCTGAGCCAGTGGTACCCCTAACTTCTCACACATGCTCATAAACTCCCGCAGACCCTCCTGTGCTCCTATCCTTCCTTTGCCCACCAACAGAAACTCATCTAAATAATACACTGCCTTTTGAGTTCCCACTCTCTGCTGCCAAATCCAATGCAATACCGTATTGAACTTCTCAAAAGGTGCACATGCCACTGAAGAACCCATAGGCATAGCTTTATCGAAGTAGTACTTATTGCCTACCCACATCCCTGGTAATGGCCAATCCTCACTCCTAATAGGCAACAAGTAAAAAGCCGACTCAATGACAACCTTAACCAACCATGGCTCCCGAAATTCCCTAATCACTTTCTCCGCATCATCATCCAAGGAAGCATAATGCACCCTAACCTCCTCATCTGGAATAAAAAAATTCACTGAATTCCCTTCCGGATATGACAAGTGATATATCAATCTGAATTCCCCGGCCCATTTCTTCGGCACTAACCCCAAAGGTGACACCTTGTAACTACTGAAAGGAGGACTGTCAAAAGGACCCAATAAATCCCCTGCCTGACACTTCTTCTCCACTAAAACCTCCAGGATGTCCTCTTTACCTTGAACTGATCGCAGATTCTTGCAACTCCCCCATCCCTTCCCACGGCAGACTTTATAGAACTCCCCCCGAAATCCTTGCAGTATCTCATTTTTGATGGCAAGACCAGGAAACCGGCAAAGCATACCCCAAACGACCTCCACCTTAATGCAGAATGGCACCCCTTCCTCTATTGCCTCTAAAGAACCCAAGTCCTCGGGACCCATGAAAATTACCCTACCCCGAACCAGTTGAAACCCCTGTGAGGCGAAGCTTTACCCACCAAATCTACCCTCATGAGCCGTAACATTGGAGTTCCATGTGGAAAGGTCTTGCTGACCACAGCAAACAGCTGAATGACTCCCTCCACATCTTGAGCAAACATGTGCAAATTTGCACCTCACCCATGAACAAAAACTACTATTAAAAGACCAACACACAACCACTGCTTCTCCCCCACTCACCCTCCTGTTAAAGCCACCATAACTATCCATCATTGTAGCTAACCATATATCCAGATGATGCACCTCCCAATGTGGTGACTGGTCCACCGCCTTCCTTTTGCAGAAATGCTGATTGTACCAAAGCCACGCATTCCTGGCCTTAACCATTGTGCCTCACAAATGGTAAGCAAATATCTTAGAAGAGGCAAGGCCGATGACCCGTCCTTCTCTAGCTCCACTGCCATAAAGTAGATAAAGCCAACCACCCAGTTATCCCACATCCTAGGGTGAAGCTTACCTACCTTCTTCCTTCCCAATGCCGCTAAAGCTGCCAACAAGTCCTTGCTATTAAATGACTCCGCCTCCACTAGCCATTGGACCCCTTCTGCATCGATCAGCTCAAACAAATCCACATATTCGCCTTTCCAAATTTTTTCTTTGAATGATCCCGGAATGTGCAGAGTCAGGAAAACTGCTCCTGCCCCCTGTCCCAAAGACTGGGTGGCTAACCAGTCCCCTGGCTGCAGCCCAAAGTCAGAGCCTACCTTCGAGTCCAAAGCCGAACTGCCCCCGGAACCAACACCCACCCCAGTCGCATCTCTGACAGGGTAACTTCTGAGCACCCTCTATCACTTGCAAACCTCTCCTGAGGTCCCCTACTAACAGGTCCTCATCATCCCTACCCCTCCACAATTCTCAACCCCTAGCTCCCCAGACAATACTGCCAAAGTAAAACCATTACCTGCACCTTCATCTTGAGATGTACTGGGAGCTGGTGTGTCCACTGCAACCACCTGCTTTGCTGTCTGTTGTCTTCTCCCCCAAGCTGGGGTTCTCACTGTGGTGTGCCACCTCTTCCAACCCAGAACCTGTTCTGGTTCCATTACCACCTTGGATGTTGCCGCCTCCTGGAACAACTCTTCTGCCTGGACCACAATAGCTTGCCATCACTGACGTGGTTCTGGTAAATTAGCCATCTGTAAGAAAGAAATACATCATGTTAAAGCTGTTCCATGAACCAGACTGCCCTACTCCATCCCCCAACCCCATATAATGTTGCCTTGCCCTACGCCCCACCTCTCTCTACCAACTCCCCTACTTACATGTACTCTGCAGCCGAGAACAACCCCTTGCATAACTTACCTGCAAAGCATACACTCTGACCGCTAACTATTGCACTTATACCTTCACCCATGGATTGAAATATGCAGCTCCCTGAAACACACTTCACCCTTCAGCTGCACACACTTCAGCCACACACATTCAGCCACACACTTCCCTTCAGCTACCAACCCCTTTCATATAACCACCTGGAAAGAAAAAAAAAAAAAAACCTTTGCATCTATATTCTACCTACCTCCATTGCAGCAGCACAGCTAAACCAGCACCATCTGATGACCAACAAGCCTGGAATCCCTTACCTCTTCATGTTGAACAGCAAACCCTTGTCCACACTACAGGTAATGGCCGTTACTGTCACTGCGCATGCACAAACCGGAGCCCAGTCCGAATGGCTGCAAAAACAGCAGCAGAAACAAACCCACCAGGGAGAAGCTAAAGGATCCTCAAACCACTACCACCAATGAGACAAGTCAGTGGGGCCATTATCCCTTACCTTAATGGCCGCTACCATCCATGCGCATGCATGAAAACCACCAGACCGACTCCAGAGAATGGAGAACGGCCACAGAAGCTCACTAACCCACCAGGGAGCACCAGGAGATCCTGCACCCACTACCCCCAATACTACAGAGTCTGGATTACTACTAGGGACCCCTACAGCCTCCCATGACCACCAGGATGTACATTTATTTTTATTCACCAGGCCAAACCACATGGCTGCCACCTGACTGCATGGCCCTACCGAGAAACGAGACAGTGATGGACCCAACAAATCCCCTGGTGACACCACCGAATGACAGCAAGCAACTTCGGCAACTGCATGGCCCTAATGAATATGGGGACAGCAACTGGCCCAACAAATCAACTGAAGACACCTCCGGACCCCCAGCAAGCACTGCAGCAAACGTGAAACAACCAGAGACACCACTGAACACCAGGAAGCAACCTCAGCAACCCCATGCCTACCGGACCCCGGAGAATCAAACCAATACCCAGGTAAGCCAAACACCACTCTTATACAGACAGTACCCACCAACCATTCACACACACACAATCTCCTCTCAGTAACCCTTTCAACAACTTCCATACCAGCAAGTCCTGTCACCAACATGGACTCCCCAACTCCATCCCCACATTAAATTGACTATACTAAAGAGAAAACACAAAAAAGAGAGACAAGGGAACTAAGTTAGTCTAGCACCCCTGTCTCCCCACAATCCAAGGCCTACCTGCATCCACAATACCTACAGGCCATCTGGATGAGAGCTAGCTGTTACTTCACCACCAACTCTTGCCAAAATGTACCTACTTCCAATAATCCCTACCACTTAATCCTGTCATAAGTCCCTCCTTCCCCTACATCACTTCCTTTAACCTCTCCCTTTCTCTTTAACCCTATCACTACTACAATCCCACTATCCTACCTATCTGCAAAGACTCCCATTAATTCCTAACTTCTATACCCACTCCCCACCCCTTTACCCTTGCTTGCGGAACCAGGACAACTTAGTTTGTCCCAAACTACATTTACTAGTGTTTGAGTCGTTCTTACTGGACAGGTGATTTGATAACCATTTGTGCAGTTCTTAATGGACTGATGATTTGCTAATGGCAGACTAGAAAAAATGTTGATAACCTGTTTGTTTTTGCACTTTTGTTTAATATCATTTTATTTTTTAAATCACAGTATTTTATTGCAGCATTTTTAAGACTCCAGGCTGAACCTGTAAATTGTCCAATGTGTTCTATTCTGGTAAACAAATTGAAATAAATAAGTAAGGCTGGTTCATTCATACAGCTGTTACAAGTATACAATAAAAATATTTGCTTGTTCTTGGACATAAAAAATAGCCAGATATGAAACTATACATATTGTTTTGCTACCACAGTTCCCTCTACCACCACAATAATATTCCATCCTCATATCAAAAGCAACAGTGATAGGTTCATAGGTTCGTTCATACTAGCCTAGCCAGAATGTGTTTGGCTTTCGCCACCCATTTTAAATTAATTTTGCTATGCCCTTTTTCGAGGTTAGTATACTGTGCCTCTGTCTAACAGTGACACCGAAGTGATACCCGGGTTAAACCTACGATCTCCCATCCACTCATCAAGATTCCTCTTGAAGAGAGTCAATGAGGGACTCTGCCTAATCTGCAAGTCCTCTTCTCCGTTAATTGAGTTTAATAGTCTAACTAAAAGGACATAAACACCCACTGACAGACTTCTCTGGGCTTTTTACCACCTGTCAGTCAGCTTTTATACATCCAAACTCTTCTCCCTGGATTAATATAGTGCCTTAGCACTGTGTCCCTGTGTGCAGCAGTAACAAACTTTAATACTATGGTCTTGCCTCCTGTTTATAAGGCAAATTGGTAAGAAAATGTGTTTTAACAATAGTTTTAACAATAACAAAACCTGTGGTAAGTAACTATTTAACAACCAGTCATTGAAGGTGGGCTGAGTGCAGTTTTAAAAAAAGGCAGGCAATTAGTTCAGTGCTGGAAACCTTTCAATTTAAACTTTCTTGCTTTAAGATTTCTTGCATTCTTGTTAGTATTCTCCATTACAACTATCTGATATGCTGGAGAAGCCTTCCCTTATTTCAGTATGTCCACCATATTGACCAAGTGTTTAAGGAAATGTGACATATCCCACTTGTTTTCACAAGCAGGTTGAACTCTGTTTTCAAAAGTAGGAGCACACTGACATCTAGTGGAGAAGTTTGGAATGCTTTAAATTTCTGATGAAACATTTTACAGGTATTGAGCAGATGGTGTCCTACAAAGAAAATAAAGAAAGGTGCATGTCTAAAAGGAGCTCCATTTTCTGGTTCTGAAGGTAATTCAACAATGTTTTACAGCCTGACTAAATAAAACAAAGAAGTCAACTGAAATTGATTTCCCCAGTGAAAGGTGTGATGTGCAAAGCAGAAATCCCCCCAGTTCACTGTTTATGTATCAATTAACTGCCTAATCATAACTAATGCCCTTGTTACTAATAGCCCATTTACTCTGTAACAATTGATTCAAAATTTAGTTTGCACTCATTTAAGCACTACTTTGTTACCACTGTATTACATGTTTTTAAAATAAATTTCAGTATGGACAGCATTCCGCCAACAAATCTTATATTGTTTCTATCTTCATGTGCCAATATGGATATATTTTAAAATACTTGATATCTGAAAAAATATATTAAACTGACTTAACTTTGCATTGACTTGCAACCAAAATTATCTTTAACATCTTTGATTTAGCATCCTTCCTATTGTGGGTCAAATTGAGATGTCCATATAGTATAGACAAGCATCCAGATTTCCCATCTTTATTGCCAGCTTGAATAAACTTCCCCATAATGATCTCTCATGTTTTTAAACATTTGTATGTTATTGAAATTTTCAAATAAACATCAAAAAACAAGGTTACAAGTTGCAACCATAAATCTAAAAACAATATTTTTGAGATACAGTCTTATTGGTATGTGCCAGGCTGGCATCCCCATCACTGCTAAAGCCTACTGCCACAGCCTAAGATGAATACCATTGTTAAGTGGGAAATTTAGTGCAGATGTGTGGCAGTAAAAGCAGTAATCTGACACTCAGCACTACATATCCCAATGCACTGTGCATGATATGTGAAGTAAGCATCGGAGGGAAAAGTATGTAGGATAAGAGTGTCCTCTGTACAGACTTCATTGCTGTGAAGGATTTGCATTGTTTTGTGAGGCCTTACACCCATAAAGTGGCAAATACTTTGTGGGAAGTTGAGTATAAGTTGTATGAATAGCCACTGAAGCAGAAGGATGGATTAAGCTAAGGTCTGCAAACCCATTTTTTTTTCTTAAAATGTGTGTGATTTTACTTTAAAATGAAGAGACCTCAGACCCCACTCTGATAGATCTGCAAATCTGCAAAAAAAAAAAAAAAAAAAAGGCAGCACCAGAATTACCCATTCTAAAGAATTAAACCTTACCTGAGATATAAAACTGGACCTGCTGGAGAGACAGGTATGTATCCCAGAGATACCTCTTCTCTGGAACAGGCTCCCCATCCATGTAAAGCAGAGTTCCTCCCTAACCCAATTCAAGTGTAACTTGGATAATTAGATGAGGAGCAGGAAATTCATCCCTGGTTTAGCACCTATGTCTCTAATGGATATGGGCAGTCTGTACATCGTTCATCTCCCAGAGCCTGCTTGTAAATATTTCACCTCCCAAGCCCCTGCTTACACTTACCAGGGGTAGCAGAAATTTTCAGAGATGTGGGATATATGGCTAGACTTAAAAAGGACCTTCTAGTCATTAGCCTAGTACACACCTATAACCCCTTTACAGAGACAGTATTAAAAAAAAGCTTAACCATGTTAGTAATTAAATGTGCAAACAGCCACAGACATAACATGCACAGCTTAAACATATTTAAAATTAGAGAAAGTTAGTATGTCAATACATATTGTGCAAACATTTATCAGAGTAGCATGTGGCACTTATATACTACATTTACAAGGAAGCAGCGAACGGAGAAAAAGGAAAAAGGGGGAAGGTAAACGGTTTTGGAAAGGTGATTAGGTAGAAAAAAAGAAGGGAAGAGGTGAACTTGTAGCATGGTACGATGATTATGAAGGAAGACAGCTAGCCTGTAAAGGTGATGTACTAGAAGTAAAGAAAAGGAAAACAGGTGAATGGTACACAGGACTAGGGAATTAGGTGGTATGATCTTGTGAGATGCACTTGCATCACACCTGGTAGAGGAGATCTTCCTTTAGCTGAGAATTTAATTTGCTTTATGAAGTCTGGCGTCTGACATAGGAGACAAGGAACTGCTATAGTCTGGGGCTAAGATAAATGCCCCCTCACACAGACACAGACAAACACACACATATTTTTCAATTGCATTCTTTCTGCTGTTCTTATTTGATTAGATGTAACTGTTTTTTACTTGATTGCATTCTGAGCAGTGCTCTGGAGATTGTGCTGATCTGTGCATTATTGCAAGGTATTTTTTTTTATTTCCTACTTGCATTGTTATGTATCAGTGCAGTGTCTAAACTGAGTCCATTTAGTTCAATTAAACAAACTTTGCTTAAATAAACAAAATTGAAAATGGAATCCAGAAGTGAAACATCAGACTATTTTTTATCATGATTTTTTTTTGTATAAAATCTTTTTATTTCCTTTTTTTGTGTGTGAAAACAGATACAGTAAAATGTAACAATATTAATAGACAGGTAGTAATATGACCAGAGGATACATTGCTGAATAATAAAACATAAATGCAAAAAGTAAGAACTATTTACACATATGCCACAATTCCATCATTGATTATATATACCAACTTCAAGCTAGAATATGTTTAGAAAGGGATTTCCAAAATTCTGTAAGGTGAGTGTGGGATTACATCTCTAGCATAGTAACAGGACATGGGCAGCCAGTCTCCTATGTCATCATATGAACTGGAGAGTGGAGTACCTTCCCTTTGACTACAGCAGACATTCAAATCTATAAGGATGTTTTTCTTTTGCCGATACATTTTCCTTTGATAAGGAAACCAGTAGATCTGTGGGAAAGGGCAACAGGACTGCCTACACCACAGTTCAGTAACATTTTGTTTGTTTATTTACTATTTATTTATTTTACTGCATTCATGGTGAAGGATGGCTACAGTAGTAGGTAGAAAAATATTAGTCTGGTTACTATTTCTTCACGTTTGCTGATCACACATACCTGGTGATTTCCAGAATCAGCTGTTGGGGATAAATCTGTAGTTGTAAACACAAGGGTACACAGACGTTGGCCTTCACTTTGGGGTTTAGGAGACTGGCTGTGTGTGAAAGCAGAGGAAAGTTAAATGATCCATATGAAATAGTCATTGAAATGGCTTGTTTTGAGGATGGAGCCAATACACGTGTCTTGGAGAGCAATAAGTTGAGATACATTACTGTGGTCATTTCTTTTACTTTTCTTACTGTCAAACTGTCAAGCATCAGAGATGCACTGAATGTGGTGATATTTTAAGAGTAGGGGTGAGAAGGCATGCTGTGTGTGAAAGCAGTGATCATTGGTATGGCTTGCTTAGAGAGGGCAGTCTATAGTATGTCTGAGAAAGTGACATGGCCATTATATTTATATGACTTTACAGTAGGATGTGGTTTATCATCTCAGAAGGGGAGCATTCCACTGGGGCAGTAGTTGTACAGAAGAAGGTGAAGCTTGTGGTGATTCTATTTTTAGAAATGCAACCCATGCTTTGGATTTCAGTTTATGTAATTATAATTTTGCAAATTTTCTAATACATATGTCTTTTGATTAAGTTCAAAATAAGCATGCACAGTTTTATGTTTTGTTTTCTCACAGGGGTAAATATGTAATGTATAAAAACATCCATTTAATTTGCTCTTGTAACATAAGAACAAAGCAAAGCAGTAAATCCTTGTCCTAAAAATGATGTTTTCCAGCATTTAAAGCACTTTTGCAGGAAAAAAGAAGAAAATAAAAATGCTAGGATTTATGACTTAGCATTTGGCACTTAGAAATTAATTATGTAGCTGTTCTATTACCTTTGCATCTAAAAAGACAACTTTACTACAGTTTATAACCATATAACAATTGCTGGAGTGTATAGACCACCAAAGTCAAGTGCGGATGACCAAGAGGAATTCATGCATCTCTTGCATGAAACACAGGAGGGAATAAAAATATTAGCTGGGGACTTAAATTTACCAGAAGCAGACTGGAATAATATTGATTCTACAATGTTAGTAAGGAAATTATTCACAGCATATATTCAGGAACAGCAATTGCTTCAGATTGTAAAAAAAAAACTACCGGGGACGGAACATACTAGACATTGTTTGTGTTCCTAAAGAAATTACTATTACTTCAAGACAAGTTATACCACCATTCATGTGCAGTGATTATGAGGTTGTAAAGGTTAATTTATTGCTAGATAATTCTACCAAACTGAAATCTAAACCAATGCACAGAAGGCTAATTACAGATTATATGGAAGCAAAACAGTCACTATGTAAAACTAACTTGAGTGAGGTGTTCAGTGGAAAAACTGCAGACGGAATGTGGAAAGTTTTGAAAGAGAGATTGTTAGAGTGTAAAATATGAACCACAGACCTCGAACACCACGTCACACACCAATTACCAAAAGACTAAAACTCCGTCGCTGTACCATAAAGGGCTGTCCTCCAGTCTAACACTTAAATCTTCTACCAAGCAATCGTGAAGGAATATCCAGACTGTAAATAGTCCAAAACGTTTTAATGCCACAAAAATCCACAGAAAAACAAACTGACACAAATAAAGGTACACTGGTGATTTCAATGTAGCCATGGTTGTGTGTGAGCCCGTTAAAACATTTTACATCATGTTATGGAACCATAGAACATTTGAACTTCACTGGCATAATAGCCATACAGCCCTCACAATCATAGACATCTTTATACCCGTAGTTACAGAATCAGCACATATTGCCCCAGTTCACGAGGGACACAGGCAGATGCCCTGTGTTGAGATAACAGTCGCCCAGCCCTTCATACAGATGGCATGTGGTGAGGTACACTGAGGTGCTCTGTGTGCCATTAGGCAGGGTTCTGTTTTAAGGTTGCATTTAAGTCTGCCAGACAAATCTTTCCCACAAGCATGCAGTACCAAAATTACATACTAGGTTAATATACACAAAAAATATTCTGTTTTAAGGTTGTGTTTAAGTCTGTCAGACAAATCTTTCCCACAAGCATGTAGTACCAACATTACATACTAGGTTAATAAACACAAAAATAGAGCCTGAAGCAGTGTACAAAGTCACTAAAAAACAAGACAATACACTACTGCAGCCGGATGCACCCACATTTTCCAGTTTATTGTAAAATAAGTTCCACAAGTTCCACAAGTTCAGATTGAGTGCTTTCTTCCCTTTTTTGAAGATTGGAGGAAAATGGGCGAAGGCTGCCAGCCTAGTCAAATAGAATTTGATACATAATTCTATCTATTGTATAAATAAATGTAAAATACAGGCTTGTGTTTTTAAATGAAAGAAAACACTGTAAAATGTGAACTCCAAGATTGTTGCAACATTGCCATCTGCTGTAAGGAAAACCAAACCAAGCATTTCAAATGTGTCTTTTGAAGCTGAAAAGATCTTATGAATCTCTTTGATGTTTACAAGTTGGCTCCATTGAGTCTAGATGAAGGTTTCATGCCCATTGTTTTAAGGTTAAAGTTAAGGGCCATAATTTACATGTGGAAGGTGCTTTATTGCTCTGGTTTCTGCTAGAGTGTATATGTGAAATGCCTTGTATTGTGGTAGTTTCCTGAGCAGGTGTTAGCTTGCTAAATAATGCAGTTTGTGGCCTGAGAAAACCTAAGTGTCAAAATGATGTAATTTGGGAGGGCCTCAGCAGAGCTGTTGGTTAGTGTTTAAAAAAATATTGTTCAGTGAGAGACTGGAAGCATTTTGATCTTGGGCATCTTAACCCAGCACTGCTTATGCTTTATATATGTAAGTAGGATTATAGCACTGTATTTTCTCTTAAGATTAGCTAAAGATTATAAAGTTAGATAAGTGTTTTTCTTTGACATCAGACCTGTCCTACTGCATTATTTTAAGTGTCTGTGTGATCTCTGAACTCTTAGATATCTCTGTGGTGTAGTAGTATTGTCTTGTGTTTAATTATTTATTATTAAATATTTTACAACCTTTACCTGTGGCTTGTTTATGTAGAGATAATTTAACCTCTAAAGTACATTACATATTTACAGATTTTACTGTCTAAGTCACTCCAAAATAAGCCTAGACTTAATAGTCATGTTACCAATTGGATAATAATATTGCACAGTAATAATTGGACACCCTTTTAAGGGCCTTTAAGTAGCTGATATTATTAGCTGGGTGGTGGCAGGAATTACTACCATATGGCCTGGGTAAAGGGGCACAGCTGGAGAATCTGTGTCAGCCTTTCCCAGGAGTGTCTGTGAAGTTGTATAAATACTTATCTCAAAGTGTGTGTGTGTGGTGTGTCAGCTACTTGGTAGGGACACGAAGCACTGGGTGGACAGAGAGGGTACTGGAGGTTTTAGCTTGCCCAGCTAGGCTGAGACCTGGAGCCTATAGCTGTGCCAGTGACAAGTCTTATTGGGGACCTGGTGAGCAAGGGAGCAACCAGCCCCAGACTGAATGTGATCTCTGTGTGCACTTAAGGGAAACTGTACTTTGCTGTGTGTTTTAGTTATCCTTTACTCTTCTAGGAGACGACCTCCCTGGTGTTAGTGGTGAGGATTGAAGCTCTATGATTGCTGGGCCAAGGCACGGTCATCACACCTTTGAATAGGGATTTCATCAGAATCTAACACAGCATCTACCATTTTCCCTTAAATACTAAAATACTTGCTGACATCACTCAATTAACTTCATAAAGGAACCCATTCCTTATTTTAAATACAATGTATCACATTTAAAAACTAAGCTAAAAAGACTCCACATTCTTTAATAAAACTTTAAAAAAAAAAAAAAAAACATATAATATACATAATAGATTTAATAATTTATAATAAAATATACTGTATGTAAAAAAAGTTTATAACTTTTGTAAGTGTTAAAAAGTAGACTATCTAATTAGGGCTGCTTTCTTATGCAACAAGGGCTTGATGGAAATCTTATCATTAAGTCTTGTGTCTTGACTTGCCTGTAATTTAATTTGCCACCTTACCTCTCTTTCCTCAATATAACTTCTAAAGTCACCTCCTCTAGGATTTTGCAACACTCTTTCAAGTATGGCAAACTCATATTCAGAAAAACTAGGGCATACAATAGAATGCTTGTATAATGCATTGTTCATAATACTGGTGAATATTTGATATGTATATTCATATATCCTGTCCCTTAACTGCCCCTCAGTCTTACCTACATAAAAACTGGGACAGAATTTACACATAGCCAAATACACCACTCCTGTAGTCTGACAGTTACCCCGATCGAATCTCACCTGGGTTTTTAAAGTATTGGCTAACATAACATTCTCCTCTGTGCATATATATTTACATATATGCTCAATCAGAACTTGTGGAACTTATTTTAAAGTAAACTGGAATATTTGTGTGCATCCATCTGGGGCAGTGTATTTTCTTGTTTTATACTAGGTTAATATCCTTACAGTGGGTTATCCATCTAGAGTGCCTCCTACAGATAGGCAACATATGCAATAAAGCAGGGTTACACAGTGCCCTCTATGCAAGGCACAGATTTCCTCCATGTAGTCTGTATGCCACAGGTGGCAATGGCACTCATTGCAGACTATCCCCATTGAAAACATACTGGAGATGTGAAGTGACTTTGTGAAGGACCATACTGTTGTGTGCAATTTCCAGTACTGTTAGGCAAGGTAATTCACCAAATTGCTATTACACTCAGATATTAGCATGCTGAGGGAAAAGTACTTGGAGGTTATGAGCATATCACGTACAGGTGACTGTGGTCTCAGCTATGCCATATGATTCCTGCCATTCCACTGTAGAGACAGGGTAACCTGAGGCACATTAAGTGTAAACCTGTGTGGGCAGGTCTGTGTGCCAGTTCATTTACTCCTATGTACATCAGATGTTGCGACTGATGTGCTACTTACCAGGAACATAGATCTAACTAATGGAACTGATACAACATATATATTTGCATGGAGTTTATGGCTATTGCAATGTCAACAGGCATGTGTTCATAATACCCTCTTGCAGGATAGTGACATACTAAAGAGACTCTGTGAGTGCTCACAATTTGCAGGCATCAGCCAACATTGTTAGCCACAGTCAGCCAGTAGTCATGTGTATTGCGGTTGAATAGATTCCAAGCAGTAGAGGACCCAGGACTGTGCCCTGTTGAGCACTGCTGCTGTCAACTGTTGGAGGCGGATGTCCCCCTGTTGCATATGTATGCCAGCAATGGGACACTTAGTGACCCCTACAGTGATAGTATTATGGGTGCCTAAGTGGGTGCTTTGTAAATGTTGCCTGAGTGGGAGATATAGTCAGACAGCTTGGCTGAGTCTAGGGGATTGTATGCCCTGATGTACTGTTACACAGGTCCATGGTCACTGCCTTGGAAATATCCACTACATGTAGCAGTCATGCTCCCCCTGTCACATCCAAACTGTGTACAGTCAACTGTGTCTAGAACACATATATGTGTGCTGATCAGCTACATGATGATTGCCTCTGCAGCCATATAGACTGGTTAGTGGATGCACTACCTCTGTGCAAGGGTATAACAGTTGCCATTGTCCACTCAGCTAGTGTGCAGCCAGTAGTGTTGGCATGATTGCAAGGGTATCCCAATGGTGTTACTAATCCTTATCAGATCACATGTGAGATGCCACCTGGAATGTCAGCATATAGATGCTGTGTATCTTCCAGTGAGAGGCCAGTTAAGAACTGCTCTGTAAATATGGAGGTTACGGGACAGATTGTAGGAATGTCATGTGTCACATGTGGTGGGGACATGGAATTGTAGTTAATGCAGACAGTGTGGGTGTACAGGTTAGGTATGGGTCCAGACTCATAATATGTGACATCATGACGTATGAGGTCACTGACAATCTGGGCCTGTCCTTTGAGGTCACACATGTAATTACACTGTGC
This sequence comes from Protopterus annectens, assembly GCF_019279795.1. Taxonomy (NCBI): domain Eukaryota; kingdom Metazoa; phylum Chordata; order Ceratodontiformes; family Protopteridae; genus Protopterus; species Protopterus annectens. The sequence continues at coordinate 369,758,081 of NC_056733.1, forward strand.
TCAGTGGTTCTGCTTTGTGTGGGTGGCTACTTTTGTCACTTACCGTGTCTACTCAACATCATAACAACATTATGTGCTTCTTTTAGCTGAGAAGGTAGTGCCTCCATGTGAGGGGGGGCACCCTTATCCCAAATGCCACACAGCACTGTCCACCTGTTACTGTATAGCCTGCTAATGGCAGTTGTCCACCAGTCATGTTTACTGAGCCTTGATGAGCCTGTGTCCCTCCTGTTACACATGGCCGAGTTCATGCTGTTACAATGCTGCTGACATAATGCATGGGTGTAGAGCTCCACATACTTGCTTGTCCGATCTGAAGGGGTAGTTGCAGTCACGCTATGCCAATCATCCCACAAGAGGTCACCTACATTGGTAAACACATGATGCACTACATTGGTTTAACATGTGGGGATGTCACGGCACTGCTGCAGGACATTGTAGGTAATGACCTAGACCATCCTTTGGGAAAGTGAACTGCAGCATGACTAAGCAACACAGTGTGTTCATATTACACTTCCCTAACATGTTTATCTGTGCTCTGTACAGACCCCTTGCATGACTCTCTTCCTGCAACATGCTGGAAGCAACTGCAACACTTACTTGCACTAAGGACAACTAGCAGGTAGTGCCAAGTGGTGTCCCCAGATCTCTGAGTCGTGTCACCTCAAATGCCATGATAGGCATTAGCATGAATACAATCACTGATACTGTCATACACCTAGTGACACTGGACCAAACACTGTTATGTTTGCTCAAGGCCAGATCATGCCTACTGGCTGTAACCATCGGAGCCCATTGACTGTTACGCTATGCAATGGATGTCAGACATATGTCTCATTCCACTAACCATGGCCTGACAAGGTGTATGACAATATTAGGTCAGCAGGCCTTGCTGGAAACTGTGTACGTCATGTACAGAGTGTCATGTCAGCTGTTGGATAGGCAAGTGTCTGACAGTCATACTCTGGGAAGATAGCATTGGGAGATGTGCATTGCAATGACACCAGTCACCAGTGAGGTTCACCATCCTCCATTATTGGAGTACCCCATCTACCACTTCCCTCTCTGCAGTCACAGCCAGTGCCAGTGACGTCTGAGTATATTGGCAGGTAACTCCATGAGGTGAATACTGGGGAGAGAGTGCCTAATGAGGCTGGTGTGAATAATAATGCTAAGAGAGGTGGTGTTGATATGGATAAAATGCAATGGAAAGTCAACAAGTACAATTTTCAGCATGATAGTATAACCAATGAGAGTGCCAAAAAGACTGACAAAACTTTGTCTGAGCGATTAAAAATTTTGAGAAAAAACTTTTCAATATGAAGAAATTACAAATAGAAAATTGTTATTTACACAAAAATGTAGATATGGGTATGGTCCCACATGGTTTGTGGACCTGGAAATACCCTAATGGGATCGAGGGAAAGGAAGAGATGATTGAGGAAGTGCATAAATTATATGATCGGACAGAAATTGAACTTATGAACATTATGATTAAGTTTAATGACCAATTGATTGCTCGCTATATGGTTGAGTTGGAGGATGAAAATGAAGTAATTTTACCAACTACAACAACATGTTGGCAAGTATTGATGTAAGTTGTTCTTCCATTTATCAAAGGAAGTCCAATAAAATTTTACGTGATACTGAGGAATATAAAACTGGGAAAGTATATCCGCTTTCTGTAGGTAACCGAGGCAACCGGAGAGGTAGAGCCAATCATGTAATGGAGGAGAGACAGGAAATGATGGAAAGGTCGGATGACTATAACAGGCGGACAAACCTGGCAGGTTCCCCTTTAGACGGGGGATTGAGGCATTCGGAGAGGTTGAGGAACCGCACTTATGGGGCCCAAAACCACCTAGACGACAACAGCTGCGATTTTTAGAGACAAGGAGCAAGACTGAAGGGAAAACGGACCTACCCTCAACAGCAGCGCCAGGTTGGTCAAAGCAGATGGCGATAACTGATGTTGTTGGACATTTGATAGATAAGATATCGTATGTTAATGTGAATTTGAAGAATGACATTTCTAGTAACTGCGACCAGTTAAGCGAATACCAGTATTCTAGTTTTATACACTCTATTAATCAGCAATTTGCTGGTGAGATACTGGCATGTGATATGTCAAATCATAATGATCTTGATTTAAAGACTGTGCGGACTAATTCTATTAACACAGCTAATGTTAGTATTTCATTATTGGATGATTTTATTGATGGTGATATTGAATTTCTTAATGATTTAAGTGTTTATTCACCATTGGACGAATTTATGTTCAACAATGATGATGTAATCAAGGAAAAATGTTTTTCTTCTGAAATACATAATAGTGCTAGGGGCAATACTGTGGTATCTAACTCAACATTCAGCCCTACTGAGCTGATATATGATCGAGTTGGAGGATGAAGGTTCTGAATCTTTGGCATTAATTAACAATGAAGCTAATATCATGTTGATTAACGGGAAAGACCATTCACTGGTTAATTTGATGGAAGTAACATTGGTAAGTGATGAAACAAGTGTGGATGGGCAGTTATCTGAGTTGATTGAGGCTATTGAAGTGGGGTTCGAAGAACATGATGATACAACAATAAGTTACCCCAATGTTATTGCCAATGAATTTAACGATTATAGGGTATATCATTATTCATCTAAATTAATTACTAATGAACATGTCCAACTGTTGTCTAAAGGTTTCTCCTTTGTACCAGTTACCAAGGGGAATTTAAGTGAGATTTTAATTGATTTGAAACTGCTTACGAGAAAAATGAATCTTAAACTTGTTTTTCAGGATAATACTGAACAGGGTGGGAGGACAGTATTAAAAAAGCCTAGTAAATTTAACCCTCCTTTAAACAATGTTGTTGCACTTTATGAAAAGATATGTGAGTTGGATATAAGGGAATATATGGGTAAGAGTAAAAACTATAATAATAACCCTACATTTGATAGTGTTAAGAATTTAACTAGTGATGAACAAAGATGTTTGAGTGAGTTGACTAATGACAATACAATTAGGTTTATGAAGCCCAATAAGGGCAGTGGTATTGTTATTATGGATAAAAATGATTACATTAACCATACGTTGACTATGTTGAATGATGAAACTTATGAAGAAAGTAGTTTGAATCAGCTTAATATAGTGTATTCAAAAATAGATTTATTACATGATGATCTTTTATTACAGGGGCAAATTGATGAGATTGAACATCAGTATCTATTGAATGATTATCCAATGGTCAGTAGTATATTTGGAATTCCAAAAATACACAAAGGATTGGATAACATCAAATTTAGGCCCATCGTCGATGGGAAAAGAAGTAAAACATGCTTCATAAGTAAATTTTTGGATTTCCATTTACAAAAAGGTATTAAAGTGTTTGATTATATTACAAAAGATTCTTGGGATTTTTTGCAAAAGTTGCAAGCAGTTAAGATCAGTGCACATACTGTTTTGTTGACCATTGATGTCTGTAATTTATTTACGGTTATACCAACCGATATTGGTTTGCAATGGCTAGAGAGTCAATTAATCAATACCGGTAAGTTTGAACAGGATCGAGTTAATTTGCTTATAACATTAATGGATATTGTGTTGAATAACAATTTTATATATTTTGAAGGACATTATTTCAAACAAAACATAGGGGTAGCAATGGGGGCAGCATGTGCCCCCATTTATGCTAATTTTATTATGTCATTTTGGGAACACGAATATGTCTTTTCTAGTAGTTTTATGAGACATATTCGGTACTACACACGCTTTTTGGATGATATATTCATTGTGTGGGATGGTAGTACCGACGATATTGGAACATTCATAGAATACCTAAATAACACTGACCATTTTTTGAAGTTCACCTATGCCTTTAGTATGGATGAGTTATCCTACTTAGATGTCAGTCTGAAAATTGATAAAGCTAATAAATTATTGGCCTCATCTATTTATAGGAAACCCACCTTTTCAAATTCTTACTTAAATTATTCTAGTTGGCATCCAGAACATCAGAAGAGAGCAATCATTAAGGGACAGATGGTCAGAGCAGCTAGAATGACTAGTGATGACAGAGACTTTCTAATTGAGGTTGAATTTATCAAGGATATGTTTATAAAAAGAGGTTATCCAGCTGCTCTGTGTCAAAGCATTTCTGATGAGGTTATTAGGAAAAGACATGATGGTATTTATAAAGCCCTTTTAACTTCAATGATAGATGAAGAATCAATGAAGAGCAACAACATTGGCATATCAAGTATACACAATTCTGGTGGTGGACGATTAAGTGTGCTGACCAACAATGTACACACTGATGGTACGGCTATGGTTGAGGGTAGTTTCTCACCAATATATTTCATTACCACTTATTCCTTTGATACCAAACATATCATTAATATTGTACGTAACAATTGGAGGTTACTTAAACTCGACAACATTGTATGGGATAAATTGAAGAGTCCCCCAATGTGTGTTTTTAGAAAAGGGAGGTCTTTTAAACAATTATTTGAAAGGGGTAACTGGAGGGGTGACCATTCTATCAGCAACAACAGGTCTAATGGTAATTTTAAGTGTGGCAGATGTGGCATGTATAGATACATCATGCCTACTGGTTCTCAAATATTTGTAGCCAATTCATGTATTAACCTTCATGGCCACTTTGACTGCTACACTAATAATGTGGTTTACTTAGCCAAATGCTGTTGTTGTCCTGCATTTTATGTAGGCAAGACTAGTAGGGCATTTAGGATAGAATTAGGGAGCATGTGCTGGACATCAAGCACGTGAGAAACACCAATGCCTTGGTCAGGCATATTGAATCATTTAAAGGACACGATTTTAAGTTTTGTGTCATACAACATATTGTTAAGGATAATCAAGGAGGTGTTTTAGATGTTCACCTTGACATCAGTGAGATGAAGTGGCAGTTAACATTAGATGCCATTATATTTCCTGGTATAAATGATCATATTAGTGTTGCCCCCATTTTAAAGTACAGACATCTCATGGGATAATGTATATTGATTTTTAGTGATCAATTTTGTGTATTATATATTACATATTTTGTTTTTATTTCATGTTTTTTATTTCTTATTTCTTACATTTGTTGCATATTCCTAGTTTTATTGTGGTTTGTGGTTTTACCAACATTAATGTGATTCAATGCAAGTAATATTTTTTTCTTTTTCTTTTGTGTTTCTCTTTTCTCATGAATTGGACCTTTAAATGGATGTGTTTTCATGGGTTAATTGAATTTAATTATCTAATCAATGTATTGCATGTGAGTATTTAATGGCTGTGTTGATTCTAGTACATTTGATTCTTTGTAGTTCTGAGGAAGTCTGTTTAAAATTAAAAGACGAAACCTAGGTAAACCATTCATTGTGTGTGGGTGTTTGCCTGCAGTTACTGAACCATTCGTTGTGTGTGGGTGTTTGCCTGCAGTTCCTGAAGCTGAATTGGCTACTGCTCTTTTGTGTTATACTGTCCACCTGTTACTGTACAGCCTGCTAATGGCAGTTGTCCACCAGTCATGTTTACTGAGCCTTGATGAGCCTGTGTCCCTCCTGTTACACATGGCCGTGTTCATGCTGTTACAATGCTGCTGACATAATGCATGGGTGTAGAGCTCCACATACTTGCTTGTCCGATCTGAAGGGGTAGTTGCAGTCACGCTATGCCAATCATCCCACAGGAGGTCACCTACACTGGTAAACACATGAAGCACTACATTGGTTTAACATGTGGGGATGTTACGGCACTGCTGCAGGACATTGTAGATAAGGACCTAGGCCATCCTTTGGGAAAGTGAACTGCAGCATGACTAAGCAACACAGTGTGTTCATATTACACTTCCCTAACATGTTTATCTGTGCTCTGTATAGACCCCTTGCATGACTCTCTTCCTGAAACATGCTGGAAGCAACTGCAACACTTACTTGCACTAAGGACAACTAGCAGGTAGTGCCAAGTGGTGTCCCCAGATCTCTGAGTCGTGTCACCTCAAATGCCATGATAGGCATTAGCATGAATACAAGCACTGATACTGTCGTACACCTAGTGACACTGGATCAAACACTGTTATGTTTGCTCAAGGCCAGATCATGCATACTGGCTGTAACCATCAGAGCCCATTGACTGTTACACTATGCAATGGATGTCAGACATATGTCTCACTCCACTAACCATGGACTGACAAGGTGTATGACAATATTAGGTCAGCAGGCCTTGCTGGAAACTGTGTACGTCATGTACAGAGTGTCATGTCAGCTGGTGGATAGGCAAGTGTCTGACAGTCATACTCTGGGAAGATAGCATTGGGAGATGTGCATTGCAATGACACCAGTCACCAGTGAGGTTCACCATCCTCCATTATTGGAGTACCCCATCTACCACTTCCCTCTCTGCAGTCACAGCCAGTGCCAGTGACGTCTGACTGAGTATATTAGCAGGTAACTGTGACAGGCCCCAATATGCAGACTCCCACACAGAACCAACAGGTAATCAGAATGACCTAAGACACAGTCAGTTGTTCTTTGAGCCACTGACAAAGACTAACTGCCAACAACTGCACAATACCATCCTGTGGGGCATCATCCACCTCTACAAAATATTGTAGTGTCTGTACACCGCACATTTGAGCCATTATACATGGAGTTATGGACACAGAGAGTAATGTAGCCTATGACTCTCACTGTTCAGTAAGATGTAGGGTTGCATACACTGTTGTACATGCTACACCGACAGGTTTGGGATGTAAATCCCAGAGTGTTCACTTCTATACTGAATGTGGCAGTCATCACAGCTATCATTATATGCAATGGCACCCTTACTATGTCACTACGCAGGCATATCATACAACTGTAGCAGCCACACAGGTTCCATGGTACGTCAATACACAGCACATAACATGTCCTATGGAATCTGTGTCACAACCGTACATGTGTAGTCTGTCCCCTAAATGCTTTGAAGGGGATGTGTCTGGCTGCATACAGGGAGGTGTCGGATCCCACTGTGTACATCCCATGTATGCATGATAGGACTAACACGTCTCACCTGTTCTACATGCCTACAACATCACTGTGGTATACATAGTATATGCTGGAGAGGGGTCTGTATTATAACATTGAAGTTCATAAACATCGAAAGTTATAATATCGAACCCTAAACACTGAAATCTGCAAATATCGAACAGTCAGAATAGCGATTTTTTTCCCAGGGAAAAAAATTGCTATTCCGAGAAACATACACACAACACAAACACACACAAAAAAACAACAATCCACACACATACACTTAAAATTCTACACCTAAACCTAAACTAAACCTACATACACTACTAGCTATCCACTTGCCTTAACCCAACCCTAACCCTAAGGTCTGTCACTATTGCACACTCACCTCACCCACGCCCTAACCCTAACTCACCTAACCCACCCCTAACACTAACCTACACACAACCACACACTTACCTGACCCGCTCCCTAACCCTAACTCACCTAACCCACCCCTAACCCTAACCTATACACAATCGCACACTTACCTGACCTACGCCCTAACCCTAACGTCCACACAACCGCACACTTACTTGACCTGCTCCCTAACCCTAACTCACCTAACCCGCTCCCTAACCCTAACCTACACACAATCGCACACTTACCTGAACCCAACCCATAATGTTCCAACATATCAAACGCTGAAAACAGCGAAGCCACAGCAACGACCCACCAAATTCTTTCCCTGGGAAAGAATTTGGTGTCCTGCACCTTCGCTGTTTTCAGCGTTTGACAAAACTGGTTCGATATTATAACATTCGAACTTTATAAAATTCGATGTTATAATATAGACCCACTGGAGAGACAGGTATGTAACACAAACAGTACACCCTACATGACACAGGGTGCCTATGCATGTGAAGCACAAATCTGCTGTGACACACATCACATGCAGGTTGTACAACGAGATGTAGAGTATGACAATCATAACTGGTGTCAGGAAACTGTCTGTACTGGACACAGGATATTTGTAGATGGGTCATCACCATCACTACAGCTTGTAGATGTGTGAGTTCCCAAAATATTGGTGACACTTATCAAGGGTAGCAGACCTGTTCTCAAATTAGGGATGCATGAGTATGCTGAATGCTGCCATTGTCCTTGTTAGCCTGTTATACACATATGAACCTATGGAACTATGCACTTATAGTACTGCACCTTGCTGAAGACATATTTCTGCTGTGCTAACATGCCATCCTGTGCCTCTTCATTGCCACTGTGTATCCATAGATTAATCCAACAGACCCCTGAAACAGAAACAGAAACAGGTCCATGATATACCTGTCATTATGTAAGTATACAGCCGTTACATCATATAACATAAGGTACATAAAAGTATGTGGTGTACTTGTGAAAAATGCCAGCATACAGCATACAGTATCTGTCGTTATCCACTACAAGTGGCATGGCAAAACAACACTGCATTGCACAAGTACATGTTAACTAATATAGTCACCCTGTGCATCAGACACATAGCTTCTTTTTCCTGTATTGATGGCAAGGATCACTAGGATGTGGCACAAGTATCATCACTTGCACAGGGTGTTCTGTGGAGGTGCAGGAGGCCTAGGCTGATCCAAATGGTTGACAGCATGTGTGTGAGTCTGGAAGGGAAGCAAGTAAGATGAACCATGGAAGGGTGTCGTGTGTCTGTAGCTGACCTGCATTTGACAGTGGTGTGTGAGTGTGTGCATGTACACAGTCAAGCTCAGTGTTAGCTCTACATGTGTGTATGGTGAACAACTTTGGAACATACATGGTAGAGTTGACAGTTCACTGTCTCTGGCCCCAAACAAGGGAACTGGCTCTGCCAGGGCTTGCACTGGCACCTCCATGGCCAAGGTCAGAAGCAGTGCTAGTACCTGATGGTGACCGCTGTCTTCTGGGAGCAAGTCCTCCACTGGAATGCCCAGGACCATGAGCCCATGACCTGGCACTTCATGGTGTGGACAGCACACTCCCCTCTGTAGCACTGGATGTACTGCCACTATGGGAGCATGATTGTGCATGGCCTCGTGGACTCTCAGCAGATATGTTTGCTGACCTACGTCCATGAGTTTGACACTCAACTCAAACCACATGTTCCAGCACAGACAATGTGTGGTCCAAGACAGACATTGTCTCAGCTCACCTTCTGTTTACTCATCAGTCAACTGATCCAGGGTGTCCCCAATGCAGTGGAGGCAGTCACAGCTGTCAGACTGTGCTGCATCCATAACACTAAACATATTTGTGATGTTCCATTCAGAATGTTCCTGTGCCTCCATGATGGCCCAAAACATGCGTCGAGTGAGCTATGATGTGACACCTGCAACAGGTGGTGGACAGACAGCAGGAATCCTACATGCACCTCTGTCAATCCGCCTGTGTGGGACCTCACCAGTTCTCTGGTTATGGCCAGTGTCTACACTCACTGGAGCCATAGTTGCCACACTTTCCCATTCAATGTCCCCACCCTCTGACTGTCCAATATCTGCGGTCTCCTGGGAGTGGGTATGTGTGGGCATACTGACTGTGTGTGGTGATAATGGAGGCAGAAGAGGGATGTCTACCTCCAGCCCCCAACACCCTCACCTATGCCTCACTGTGGCCACCACCATCATCATCAGAGTCTGAAGAGACAATGACATCAAGTTGTGTAGGGGAGAGAGACCAATCTCCCCAGTCACCTGTGATAAAGAAAAAAGCAGTACATGAATACCTGCACTATTGTGTATGAAAAATCCACCAGTACCATAATAACAAATACCCATAACTGGATTAGCAGTCACATTTTTCCTCTCTGCTTTCGTCCAAAATATACTTCCTCAGAACAAAACACACATTCATCTCAAGACCTTTATAACAATCATTTCAAGTAAATCAAGTAAAACACAACCAGTACAATTTACCTTTTAATTCAGCAATATGGCACTATACTTGATAAAACAACACATTAAAACCCAGTACACCTATCTTAACAAATATATTGGAATACATGTTTCACTGCCTAATTTAATGTCTTTTCAACCTTTTGCATTTTAAAAGGCATTTTAGAGTAAATTCTTCATTTAAACCAAGAGGCTTATCTTTTCTTAACTGTCACTGCCAAAGTGTTTCTACTTGTTCAGCTACACGTCCATGATTACCCCCTCTAAGATCCTTATGTACCTGTTCCAGAATGGAAAATATAAACATTCTACCATGTTTTCACATGACATTATGTTTAAATAGGGCATTATTCTGGCCCTTAACTTTAATAGAATATAAATGTTCCTTAACAAAACAGTGTCATGCCTACCAGGAGCAGCCTTTACCAATACCTGACGGACCTGTGAAAGGCTGAGGGTGAGGTTATGTCAGTAATAACACATGTTGCAGCAAAACAAGGTCATCGTGAGACAGGTTAGTTTTACCCCATTGATGATGTGTTGTTGTGGTAGTAATCCTACTCAGTATGAGAGGAACTGCAGGTTCAGACATTTTGTGTATGTGCTTGGCTGAGGACCCAATGGTGCAAAGCTACCATCTGTGGGATTATGACTGAATTCCTCTAAGTCAGAATCCTGCTTAAACTTAATGATATGATATTGCAGCACCACGGAACTCTGGTTGGCCAGGGATAGCCGGCCGTAAGGTCAGTGAGCAGTGCCATCTATCACTGGGTCGGAGCGAGAACGGAAGGGGCCACCTCTCTCTAGCAGTGCACAGTATGTTCATGGGGAACCAGGTGCTAAATCATTCATAGATACCCTGAACATATATGTCACATTTACAGTACCTACTGTGTTACTTGTATTGGTCACATTCTGAGTATGAGAGTGCAACGGAGGTAAAACCATTCCCTCAAAAGAACTAAGACTTGACACCCACGTAAACGTATGTACAGCCTGACACACTGACTGCTACAGTATTACAGTGCTAATAACAGTAAGCCTACATGCATGCTCCTTTGCTGTGAAAACTGTGACACCCACCTCCATGATATATGGTGTGATGGATGCCAGGAAGCTGTCAGGTGTGCCCATGTTCACCAGGAAATCCTCAGTGTCCGTGAGTGGTTGTTCCACTGCAGGCCCTCCACCAGTGATGGCATGATCCCTGGCTACATCTGTTGCCCTTCATTGCCCTTCATCATGCAGCATTGATAATGTCTATTGCACAGTGTCAAACCTGCTCATATGTCCTGCCCTGATGGCCCATGCCATTCACATCACAGACAAGGTCTGCCCACTGTGCAGCCTGCTGTTTCCTGTTTTGCCTCCCCCTGGACAGTAGGATGTGATGATGTTGCCTTAGCCCTTCAAGTATAATTTCACTTTCTGCATCAGAGAAGGGTGCATGGCATTTATGATACATAATTCCTGAATGACAAAAAATGGGGACCACATTACAGGATCACACACGTGGAAGTACACTATGTAGAGGTACAGCAAGGACAACATGGGTGGCACTATCCACCACTTGCTCACCCATGTCATACTCTGCAGTGTTCAAACATACTAAGTGTGTGCATACAACTGAGATAGAGAGGTATTCCCATGTGTGCCATGACAGATACTGCTGTATGATCATACACCCAACAAGTAGGGTCTACTGTGGTATGTCCCCTATGGGTAACCCCCTGATAATACGTTATAGGAACAGTGCCACACAATTAGCAGTGTTCTATTACAACCACTATAAAGGGACAGTCCAATGAGATCAATGTGCCACAATGACAACAGACAATGCACTTTTGATGTATGGTACATCCTGTGTAGGTGTAAGACAGCAGGAGATTAATGACAGGTCATTATCACCGGTCTACAGCAGGCTTAATGCTGTATTCCCTATTTCCTGTATGTCTATTCACCATGTCTGTATCCTGTTATACACAAAGTCAGTAACATACCTGCTTGAGTGCAGTATTCCTCTGTTGATATGTGGTGATAGTAAAGTTTTCACAAAGGCATGCTCTGTGTGAGGAAATTCTCACACAGACTGGTTCCCCATAGCCAGTTGCTTGCCTTTTAAACATGCTTCTCATCAGTAAATGATTGCTTCCAAACCAATTTGTAGCTCTGAAATGCTAATTGAAGTAACTCAGCTGATTTGCACGATCATCAGCCAATGACATGCAACCACTGTACAATATATAAGACCTTCATGTTGATTAGGGGTCCCTTACTGATATGGTGTGCGGGACATTACTGGGGTGAGGAGACTACATTGTCCCAGAGTGTAGGTCTGTAGCAGAAACCTTACCAGAGAGATGTGAAGGCTACAGGATGTAGCTGCTTCTGCTGGTAATAGACATAGGCAGAGAGTGTGAATACTTTGAAGGACAACAACCTGTAGGAGTAACTGAGGGAGCTGTGTCAGCTTTGTTGTAAAGGCAGAACCAGAGTGAGGCTACCCTTTCCATTCCTAATAAGGCATGTGTTTAAGGTAAGTATGTTAGGCAATGGTAGCACTAATAGAGGACTAGGCAACATGTTTGTTGTGTCCTTGGGTAAGATGGGGTATAAATATAAGAATATGTTCACCATTTGGGCAACTGCCAGGCCATGTGTTACAGTTTGGTAGTAATTTGCAGTGTGTATGAAGGCAGGCCTTGTTACAAGCAGGGACTTCCAATGTGTATGTTAGCTGTGCAGCTGTGGTAATCTGCACAGTGACTTTAGAAGAATTGTGTGGTGCACTCTGATATTAGTGGCCCTCATTTGCCGTACCTACATTGACATTCTGTCTGAATGCATATTAATGCATGACATGACACTTTATGCACTCATAGTTTTGCTATAGGGATATGTGAAGTGTGATCCTATCTGCAGGCCTGTGACCTCCATCAGTGAAAAGCAGACATGTGATTTGGAATGCATTGTGTGGATAAAGTGTGCATGAGTCAGTCATTAATTGCTGCCTTCACAATACTGTAAATTCACTTCTGCACACCAGTGGATTTGAACCCAGGACTGCGTGTGACAAAATGTACCAGTTGTAAGGCAATTAACAGACTGAGCTACTGAGCCACTGCTACAGCAGGTGTATTTGCTAGCCAGATGTGCACACATACAGGCTGTGGCATAACTTTTCTGCATCCATCAGTATGTTTGTGGCTTTATATGGATATATGCATGCACCAGGATCCCAGTTGAACATGTATTTTGCCATTAATGCCTTAGCAGATGTCTTTCTACATGTTGCTGCTGAAGGGCACATCTACATGCTATCACAGGCCTCACTTACATCCATTAATATGTTGTTGGCTTTCTAGTGGTGTACTATTGTACCAGAGTCCAAGATACACTCCTATTTTTAATCTTTTTACTTTAATTACATTTTAGTTAAGTTTGTGCAACATGGTGCTGTGTACAGCTCCGCTGAAACAGGCTTAATGACTATAACTGGCAATTACTATGTTTTCTTTAAACTACCTGTTTTAATTAAGAGGTGTGTGGCACAGCAGGTTAATACAGTGATCTGCAGTTGTGATGGTCTTCAAAATATGGGACAGATGTTTATTTTGTAAGTGTGTATTACAAGTTTAAAAACACATATAGTGAATATAGCTCTATTTAGCTGAGCTTAATGAAGCTGTGTGATGTGGCGTGCTGCACAGTAATGCACTAAAAAAATATAAAGAAATGAAAAATGGGGAGATAGGAAAGTGGTAAAATGGAGTGCAAGCAGGGGGGGAAACATACTGAAAGGCAGGTAGGGATGTGCAGGAAGAGTGTAGGAAAGAACCTTAGCTATCCATTTCTTGTACAGCAACAACTGTGCACTTTGACAGAATTTGTATATGACTTCGAACTCTCAGCCCCAGAGAGAGGGGTGAGGACAACATAACTGCATTGATAAGCTAATTGAACCAAATTACGTGCGGCCAGTGGACACATGTGAAATGGAGTGCTATGTATGGGATGATATTTTTTTTGGGGACAGGTGCCCATTTTTTTTTAAGGTGAGAGTAGAATGTTGGGGAAGGGACATAGGTATGTGTGGGGGAGGTAAGTTAAGTAAGTGAGGATGCATTTGCAGATAGACAAGGCAGACAAAACAGCAGACAGGGGTGATGTGTGACACATGAGGGGTGAACACCTTGGCTAGGGAAGGTGTTGTGGAATCCCCATGTGCCCCATATGGCAGCAGCATAACTCACATCCCTACCCATGGGACTGTTGGCACTGCTCTTTCACTGCCTTGATGGTGGCAGTGCTGGAGGCTGGGCACCGGGGTGAGGCTGCCCCACAAGGTCTGCCCCCATGCCCTCAATCCAGCCCAGGCAGTGGTCACACCCATGGTAGACTATCTTTTACACTTAGACCAGCAGCTCATACTTGGTGGCAACACCCCCTTGACCACCGGTCCCAGAGGGGGGCCGAGCCCCATCCCATAGGAGGGTACTACCTGATGCTGCAGGTAGTGCAGGGGAAGCAGAGGAGGCACTACTGGTCTAGGTCCCAGACATGCTTGGACCCTATACCATGGCTGGTTGAGGCAAGGTAGGGGGATCAGCCAGAACCTGTCTACTTTGACATGCTGTGGTGAATGAGGTATAGCAATAAGTTAACTTTAGTAATAAACAAACCATTGTTAGTATTAACAGAATGGAATGTCATTTTAATTCATCCAAATGCATATTAATATATACTATATGTAACAAAACAGTAAATAATATAACACTCAGTATGGTAACAGCATGCCAGTAAGATTAAACCATAAGGGCAACAAAATAGTTAGTTTAACAAAACATGCTAATAGTGAATCATAGTAACACCTAACAATATTACATCACATTTTTCAAAAATATAGTTAGTTTAACAAAATATGTTAATATTAAATCATAATAATAAATAACAATAACAAATAAATGAAGATATGGGGTGGGGAGAGAGAGAGAGAAACAATCCATTACAGAAAATGCAGACAATATCCCTGAAAACACTGCTACTAAATACTGTACAGGTGTGTAGTCAGTTCTGAGTACAGTGACTACAATTCTCCTATAGCTGATGTAGCATGTACATACCTCTCAAGCTGTTAGTAGGGGTCAGTGTGGGCCAAGCAATAACAAATACAGGTACACTACTACACAGATGTGGACTTCTATAACAACTAAAGTGTTCTGTAAGCAGATTTGGTAATACATTGCATTCCAGGTAATCACTTTTCTGGTAATCCTGTGAGAGACAGATTAAGTAGTTTTAATTACATTACATGAAATCATGACACTTGAGAGGCATGTTTGTATACAGTACATAATCTAGACATCCATCATGCCTTAGTTGGCAGGTATGGGAATAGAACCCAATAGCTGTAACTGCAGGGGGACATCTGCAAAATAATTAACTTTATTGCTATTGATGATAATTGTCTGTGAAATGTTAGCACAATCATATCTCCTCATAACACGGTCTACCTCATCCATATACCATATACCTTTTTCTCCTGGAGTGAGACAAAAAGAGAGCATTAAGTCTTTCGGCTTTTCCTAGTTAGAGGTCGCCACAGAGGAACTCTGGTCCACTAATGATTGGCAGTAAATTTTTACGGTGCTGAGTTTCCAGCCCGATGCCCAGCCTTCAAAGAAGGCACACCCATTCATGCACGCACCTACCTGCATGTCTTTAGACATCACTTGACCGTGGGGAGGACATGCAGACTCCACACAGAAGGCACTCCAGCTGAGAATCGAACAGGATAACCTGACAGTGTCCCCGGCTGTGTGCTCCACGAACTCAACGAGGAATTAAACCCACAGCTAGGACAGCTGTTTAATCATAGTCTTACCTCTGGATACGTACCCAGGGAGTGGCGCACTGCAACTGTGGTCCCACTTCACAAAGGCGGTGCCTCCACTGACCCTGGAAATTACCGGCCCATTAGCTTGACAAGCCTTATCTGCAAAGCCATGGAGAGGATCATAATGGACCTCATAAATAAAGACATAGGGAATTTGCAGACTTTGGATCCATCCCAGTTTGGCTTTGTCAAAGCAGATCATGCCTTCTAAACTTGGTTGACTTTTTCGAAACAGTTACCAAAGCCATTGATGAGGGAAAGGCAGTCCATACAGCCTACCTCGATCTGGCGAAGGCCTTCGATACAATACCCCACTCGGGTATCATTGAAAAACTCATCAGCTTAAATGTTAACCCATACATCACAAGATGGGTTGCAAACTGGCTGAGTGACAGAACCCACAGGGTCAGAGTTGCTTGTGCCATGTCAGACTCAAAGCCTGTCACAAGTGGTGTACCACAGGGCTCAGTCCTGGGCCCACTCTTATTTGGCATCTACTTTTCCGAAGTACAAGCAAACACAGGAGGGTTATGGCTGACAAAGTTTGCAGATGACTGCAAACTGGGCGCCATAGTAGAAAACACATCTGACACAGATATCCTTCAGAAGGGTCTCACAGAAACGGATAACTGGTGCCAGAGCCATGGCCTAAAGTTAAATGCCAAAAAATGCATAGTCATACCCTTCGGGAAAAACAAGGTTACCCCTAGCTACCAAATAGGTGGCAATCCACTGAGCACAGAAGAAGTTATCAGGGACCTGGGGACCCAGGTTGATAGTAGTCTGTCATTCGACACCCATGTAGCTAAAGTAGTTAGGAAGACCTTCTACATTGCCCACCTTATCATGAAGGGATTCTCATCTAGATCAAGGGAGGTCATAGTCTCCTATACTCATCACTCATCAGACCAATGATTGAGTACAATGCCCCATTCGGAATGTATCTGACCCGACACTTGCAGCAGCTGGAGAGGCCACAAAAGTTCCTCACCAAAAGGATAAAGGGTCTCAAACATCTGTCCTATGCTGCCCGACTGAAAGAACTCCAGCTCTATTCAGTCGCCACGCTTGCTCAGAGGTGACCTTTGCCTAACATACAAGGCCATGTCAAACCCAGATTTGATGAATATGCTTCACCTCAAAAATCTAGATCCGTCAGAGCCACAAGGGCGGGAGACTTAAACCTCGACACAGCTATTAATAGGACGTGCTGGAGGGATAGATTCATCACCCAAAGACTCCCTATGCTGTGGAATAAAATCCCGGTATATGTGAGGCAGAGCACCTCGCTGGCCTTGTTCAAGAGAAATCTTGACCAATGGATGGGAGATCGCAGATATACCCCAGGGATTACCTCAGTGTCACTGCTCAACAGAGGCACAGCAAAATAATGGGTATAGTTCCCCATACTAAAGGGGTGGCGTAAGCCACAAAACTATGGGCTAGGCTTGTAAATGCCCTCGGGCAGATAGCCTAGTATGAACCTATGAACCTATGAACCTATAACCTCTTGCTGTGAGGTGACAATGCTAATCACTGCACCACCGCGGTAAAAGAGAGCATTATGTGACTGAATTAGTTTTGCATTCTAGAACTGTTACAGTGCTATACTTGACTGCAGTAACAGTAGAACACACATGCATGGCATATAGCAGTACTGCGTATATTGAAAGAAGTCTCTTTAGGAATTAAATATGCTGCTTAACACTTTTATTGGTATTGCTGATAAGTGTCTGTGAAATGTAACCACAATCATATCTGTTCATAACATGGGCTACCTCACCCATATGCCATTTGTTCCTGGAGTGGGAAAAAAGACAGCAGTATGTGACTGAACTTGTTTTGCATTCCAGAACCATTACAGTGCTATACTTGACTGCAGTGACAGTAGAACACACATGCACGGAATATGGTCATAATGCTTTTATTAAATCAGATTTCTGTAGTAATTAACAATGCTGCTTAACACTTTATTGGTGCTGCTGATAAATGTCTGTGAAGTCCACACAATATCTGTCCATAGACTGGGCTACCTCAACCATATACCTTTATTACCCGAAGTAGGAAGAACAAAGAGCATTATGGGACTGATATTGGCCTGGAAACAGTCTTTGACCATACTATGAGTTAAGCAATACAGTTTGCTGGCTATTACGTTTGCATTCTACAGCTATTACAGTGTTACACCTGACTGCAGCAACCTTACCATAGACAAGTAATGCATACAGCTCTACTGCAATGGTTAAGACAACACAATCCTGCTGTACACCATGTTACTTACTGTTATTGGTATAGTTTATTGTTTATTGCAATACAGTTGTTATTGTCCATTTATTTCACTACAGCTCTACTTGCCCATTTATTGCTCTACAGTTTTTATGGTGTATACTTTATTGCAGTAAATGCTTTACTCTTTCTTGCTTATTGCACTACAGTTAGCATAATAAATCTGTACATACCACACACACAGCACAACCTGGCCAGCTGCCTGACATGGGACACAACATTGCGAGCTCTGCCAGCTGTAGCTGTTGGGAGAAAAGCACACCACTATGCATATAGTGGGGCATTACTAGCTTTAGCTTCTTGGACCCAGGTGCCCAAGGTTCCCTTCTTTCACCTCTTCAGGTCATCATAATGGTGATGACACTACTCACCTTTGCAGAGGATACCAGTAACACCAGTGAGATCCCTGGCAAATGGGTCCAAGGCTTCCGCCTAACACTCTGAGCCCTGGAAACTGCCCTGCAGTAGCCTGGATTCATGATTTTTTACCAGGAGCCCAACAATGACCCGGGATTCCTGAACACCCCATCTCTGCACCTGAAAGCATGCACCTTCACCAGCACCACCTGCCATATCACCAGCTGGTCAAAGACTGTTGCAGAATTCCCGCCTATTGCACTTAATATAGGCTGTTTTCCCACCCTTACATGTCACTGAGCAACATTCAAAAAAGTGACGCAATGCTTAGCAATGCTCAAACCAGCTAAGTGCAGCTAAGCAGTGTAAATACATGCACAACCGGGGGTTTAGCTCAGCTTAGCACCATGCAAACAAAGGTAGCCATTAGCATTTTTAAGCGGTGCTCAGTCCAATGCAGTAGTGCCATATTTCACAAATTTGTCTTTAAAATTAAACATATATAATAAATTAATTTATAGACATCTAACCATTGCTATAGACTCGAACCCAGGACCTACTAAACATTAGACTGTATCTCTATCCACTTAGCTACTTGTATATTATGAAAACTTGTATACCTTCACATATACTACTGGACTACCTGTTAGCATTGCTAAGCTCTGTGGCGTGCCACTCAAATATGCTTAAATAAACCCAGACATAATTAATTACATCCAGTTTCTATTTTTAGATGTCTAGCAACTGTTAGCTATGTATTTATGAGCACCGCTCAGCTCTGCAGTGCTCCACTCTGCGCTGTGCAAACAGCAATTTAAAATAAAAAACAGAAAAAAATCCAAAAATATTCAAAGTTACAAAAATATGTAATTATGATAATTAATGATATCCAGTTTCAATTTTTAGATGTCTGGCAGGTGTCAGCTATCTATTTGTGAGCACAGCTTGGCATTGTTCTCCACACCACGCCGCGCAAACATGCAAAAAATGTAAAAAAACAAAACAAAAAAAGAATTAAAATAAAATATTACATAATAGACTCAATTCACACATTTCAACAGTAGCGGTGAGCAATACAGGCCATCCACAACCATGGGTAGCCTCTACAGTTCTGCCTACACCGATTCAATAACCCTGTTCCTATGCTGTCCTTCGGCACCCTGCCATCATTAATATGCAACTGTGGCCATGTACATGGATACATTCCATGCAGGCTCCACACAGAGCCTACATAGATTTTATTAAATCCTGGGTTATGTTTTTTACTGGATATAGACTGAGGGTGGTGATCTTTGTACTGACAAAGCCAGTTTGCAGCCTTGTAAATCGAGACTGAGATATGATTTAATCCTTAGGGATAGAATGGCATTCCTGAGTGTGTTTTGCACCCAAATAACATATCTTATTAGAATTCCTTGATATTTTTACTGTGAATTATTGTGTCCTAAGCACAATCACACTTCTCTCCTCCACCATAAAAATGCCAGCACATGATTACAACTTAACAAGCATGTGACTTAACAGGCACAATGATCACTTGATGCAACCTTGACGGCAATTTTTAAACTGTAATCATGTATATGTAAGGTACACAGCATTATAATGCTATATTGCACACCAACATTGATATAACCCACATTAATGTGATTGCATGGTATTATGGCCAGTACACCTGCAATGTACCCCATCAGAGACCTTTGTTCAATACATGGAGATACAGTGGGAAAAACTGAATCACAGTTGTAGGCTGTACAGTAAATACCACACAAAAAAAGTATTTGCTTCCACATATATGTAGCTCCAAAAAATAAAATACCTTATTAAAGCAGATAACGTTGATATGTAGCAACAAGTGCTTGTAGTAGGAGACCTCTATATTCAAAGTTTTTGCCTTCTGTAGCATGATGATAATCTATGGCTCTAGTCATGCCCTTATGATGTCGATTACCCCTTGCTGTGAGCCTCCTAAATAAAGTTTTTGGTAAGGTGTTAGAAAGTGCTCTGCATGTTTTCTATTTGTCAGCATTATAAGATGGTGTTCCACTGTCTATAGATTAAAGGTTCAGACTAGTGTTCATGGCATTTTGACCATCTGATGATGAAGCCAGTGTTGAGCACTTATTCTCAGCAGCAAACTGAGGGATGGAGGACTGCCTAGTTTCATACCTTAAAATGCCATTGGAACCATAATAATAAAGTACCTGTTTTTTTATTATTTGGTCATCCTTCATGCAAATAAGATGCTTGTAGTTGGCTGTCATTGCACAAAGGCTGAAATACACGTGACATCATTTGGGCACCAATTTCCTACCATTTTCCTGATATCTTTGAGGGTGAGACAAGTATGGCTGGAGAAGGGGAGGGTAGTGCTCCTTTTAGATCACAGAGGTGGTGTGAGGAGTCCAAGAGTTTTCTGGAATCATCTTTAAGCAGAACAAGTGGAGGCTCCTGCAGGAGGCTATAACAGGTCACAGTTTAAGGCTGATGTCTGGAATAGTTTGTCCAAAGCTGTCCCTCATGCTACAGGCATCCCTTCCTTGGGGGAATAGTGCTGTCAATACTATAGTGATTTAAGTCACTGAAAGTCTGACTCCTTGGCTGATGGGAACCTGAAGTTAACACACAATCACCACCACTGTACAGTAACGATAACTTAATTTACCTATCCATAAACCTTCCCAATGAATGGCGCCATTTATTTTTTTCATTTTTATCCTCCTTTATCTCTAGACCCTACAGATATTAAAAGAAACAGGGAGATGCATAGAGACAGACTGGAACAGCAAAGAGGGTGGAGGGTATGTATACATTCTGTTGTGAAAGATGTGTCTGTTTGCATAGTGATAGGTAATTAAAAATAATGGCAAATAATATTTACAGAACAGGACGGCATCTGGCATTACTGACATTCCTATGACTCTGCAAAGTTAGACCATTGATTTTGCATGCCACCCACTGTACAGCTTGAAAACTGGCTCATCATGTTAATTCTATTTGCACTGAAATTGTTAGGATGGCTGTGGGTTCAAGCTGCCCACAGGAAAAAAAAGATGTTGTCATGGCATAATTCTAGCTAAAAAAATAGTTAAGCTAATAAAATTGTAAATGAAGTATTTAAAATGTTAAAAGAACTGTGGATGTCCTATTATCAAAAGATTATGTCCATTCACCATATTTTATGACCACGAAAAACTAATTAAGAATGAAGTTTTGTTAATTTTGTATATCTCCTCTGCTATTGTCTGTGCCCCTATACTTTCTGTCTCTTTTTATCATGTTTCTCTATTTCTGTTACTTTTATATGCAAAAGCAGAGACCTGGAGTGACTACTCCAGCTTGGCCTGTCATCCCCACAAATGGCAGCAGCAACATCACCACAACCATCTCCACCACCAAAGGAACCCACAGCATCTGAGCTCAAGGTTACCACCATTGTCTCTACAGCTCCTGCCTTACCTGTACTACCTGCATCAGGTAGCCCTACACTGGAGGCTGGTACACTGGAACCCAAAGTTAGCAGTTCAAGTAGAAGTAACAATTATGTCATCCATCAGTAAATGGAAGAGCTTGTGGGGGAGATACTGGATAGGATGCTCAATACCCGCATTGGCAAAATAGAAGCCTTGCACCAGCAACTCATCAAGAAACATCCCTACCCAGTGGTGTCTCCCGATCTTGAGGCAGGATACAGTGGAGATGCCTCCCAGTGTCAGGAGTAATATAACACTGTGTCACAGTTGACTGAGACTGCTTCTCCAAACACCCAATCCTATCCTCAGACATGGTGTTCTCCTCTCTTTTGTGTCTATGCCCATCCCTGTAGGATGTACAATTCTCCATTTACCATCATCTTCCCTCTGTTTGTCTGATGTCTCCTTCACCATGGTGTTCCTCCTTCTTCATTGTGTTACCCTATACCTTGTCAGTCATGTTTTTTTCCCCGTGTGACCTACTCTCCCCCTCATACCCCCCACTGACTTCCCTGATTTTATTCCCCACCTTCCTCCTCTCAAAAAATACAAATAAAAAATAATAAAATAAAATAAAAAGGGCACATGTCTCACAAAAAAACATTCCCACCCATACCTCTCAGCTGCACAGAAATTTAATTACTACACTCATTGATTGGCTCCAATACTTCATTATCAAAAGTGTATTTGTCAGACAAATAATTGAGGATTTTCTGTCAGCAAATAAGAGTAAAATTTGATATTCACCAGGATTATTGAGCTAAGAAGTTAAACGGTATGTTTCTATCCTACTTCCATCCTGCTCATTCCTTATTTGCTCACCTTGTATTCTACCCTCTGCTTGCTTCTCTTTTTGATCATCATCACCAACATCATAATCACCCCCCTTTTTCTACATGGAGCTGGAGTGTAGATATTCCTTTTGACCTCTGTCCTTTACTCCTATTTTCAACTTTTAATATGGTCAAAAATAGATAAACAGACCACACACATGCCTTAAAATGGCTTATTTATTACAATAATTTTTCTGTGCTTATATGTTGTATAATAGTTGGCATAGAGCAGCACTGCTTGCCAGGTATAAGCAAAATAAAATGATAATTCCTGAGAAAAGTTCTTTGAACATGCTAAAATTTTACCATCGGTTGTGCAAATGAGCTTAGCATCACTGGACACCAACCAGCGATAGTGAAATACAGTAAAATTAATACTTTCCCTGGAAGGGTTTCTGTAGCTCAATGTATTCATGATGTGATGACCCCATTCTCAGTGCACTGCATACAAGGTTCTAATGCCCTGGGGATGAGATATTGTCATACAAAATTATATTTTCATCAAACAACTGTATGACATTCCTCTGTATTCTTTTATTTTCCTTTTTTAAATACCATTTGTATAGGTGTTTTGATGACATACCTGCCTAATGTCCTGGTTCAGGGGATATGAGTGACTCAGGCATGGATTCAAATACAGTCAGGTGTATTTCTCTTTCATTGCTGTTTTCTTTTCCACTACCCAGATATGAGCTGTAGCGGGTCTACTTCAAATGAATGAAAACCCACATTACCAAAAACGGCATTACTGAGACAACATCACCAAAACCTGAATTTAACGAATGAACGCAATGCTGAAAGATTTCACAGGGTAAGTATCCATGTGGCTAACAAGGGGAAATCTGCCCTTTTCCCCACTGTAGTGTGATCCTGGAGTTGGTATATTTAGTTAGGGTGTGTATGGGGGGTGTAACCCCCTACATTGGGGAGTCCGGGTGTGTAGCCCCCTCCTAGGTGGGTTTGAGGTAGTGTGGTATGTTTCATTGTTAGATGGTGGCCAACTGGATATTTACCCTGTGAAATATTTTGACATTGTAATCGTTCATTAAATTCAGGTTTTGGCTGTGTCATCTTGGCAATGTTATCATCTGTAATATGGCTTTTCATTCTTTTGAAGTAGACCCATTGTAGTGCACTCTGCTGATGAGCTGTTTTGGAGAGTGTGAGTGGCACAGGTATGGGTTTAAAGTCATGCAGATGTAATCATCTTGTCTTGCTAAACATGTATTCAGTTTCCCTAAAGTGAAACATGTTTTTCAGTAGTGTGTACATTCTGTCATAGAGTTTGGCACTGTTGAACTAAACTGTAAGTATGGAGTATTCTAATATTGTTGATTTAACAGTTGAGAGATATGTTCCACAACCACCTCCATCCAGCTCATTCCTTCTTAGCTCACCCATGTCCTTCTTCTTATAATCTTGGTTCTATATTCCCATTTCCAACCTCCTACCTGGTTCAAAAGCAAACATGATGCACACATACCCACAAACAGTTAAGCAGATCGCTGTTGTACACTGTTTGGTATAGACTCTACAGATGTGCTGCATATTGCAGACCATCCTGGTCTCATCTCTTCACCTTTGGTCATCATGTGTGCTTGCTGCTCTTTTTTATCTCTGTCCTATATCATTTACAACCTTTAATCTTATCAAAACAACATTATCACATCACATTTATGGTCAAAAAGGGCTAATAAAACAAGAAAAAATCATCTATCTTGGGGTATACATTGCATGACAGTTGACAGAGAGCAACTTTGCTGTCCACAATGTAAAGTGTGAGAAATGACATTTCTCATCTGATGGTAAAAACTGCAAAAAAAAAAATCTTTGAACATGGTAAGGACTTTGTCATCCATCTTACAACAGTGCTGACCACTGATGTACAACACTGGGTAAAAATGACTTAAGGTGAAGTTAATAGTTTCACTTTAACAGCTTTCAGTGTTCATTGTAGTCATGAAGGGAAATGTACATTGTCAATACTCTACTTGGAGTTTTTTTGATCTAGTGATTGTTATATGTTGTTTAGCAATGTTCATCGTTCATTCTTTCACAATTCTAATATATCATTCAAATGTGTATTTTCTGACATGTTGATCATAAGTTCTTCTGTGGCTTCACTTGATAATGTACTGGTATACATGTACCAGTTAGGCAGATGTAGCTTAACTCTGAAGAGGTCCACCTTGTAGTGGTCTTCAAGAGAATATGTATCAAGTACTAATCACCTACAAATGCTTATAGGAAATAGCCCTACACATAGCACATGGATATGTAACAGTTCGCCATTGCTGTGTTCATTGTCAATTCAGTAGGGGGAGGGTTGTGATCCCATAATTCTTGTTTACCATTTACCAGCATTCTTTCCTACTTGTTTACTGGTAACCAGTGTTAATTTTTCAGTTTTCCAACATTATCTTGAAATGTGTGTTTTCTGACACACTGATTGCAAGTTGTACTGTGGATTTACTTGATAATGTACCAGCCTAGAGAGCATCATTTAGTTAGTCAGGGAGTTCAGATTCATGGAGGTGTATATTGCAACACTATTCTAAACAATCCATATCATGTGCTAATAACATACAATGAAAATATAAAGTAAGTTAAACAAAATGCATATACGTGTCAGCCTCCAGGGTTCAATCTACTCATGCAGTGATGCGTACATTGTGAATATGCTGAAAGTATAAGTTTACTCTCCTGATTGTTGATGTGCTGTTTTCCAGTGTTCCAGTGTCATTTTTCAATAATTTTATAATGTTTTGCTGAAATATGTTTTTCAGTCATCTTCTCTCTGACTGTTTTTATGGCATACCTTGCTAATGTCCTGGTCTTGAGATTTTTTTTTTTTGCCAAAGACAGAGGTTCTAACCCACTAAAAGTATAGATTTGTTATCTTGCTGTCATGTGTTTCTTTCCCAAAAATGTGTTTTGTCTGTTACCTTTTTTATGCATGTTTCAATGGCATGCCTTGCTAATACCCTCGTCTGGAGAATTTCATTGCCAAGAGCAGGGATGCATATCCATTAAGGTATAGTTTTGGTGTCCAGTTGTCATGTGTTCAATTCTCCTGAAATTTGTTTGTCAGTCATATATTCTATATAAGTTTTCATGACATGCTTTGCTAATTCTCTGGTTCAAAGAATATCATTGCCAAAGGTAGGAGTCCACTTCAATTCATGTGTGCTTCTGCTGTCATCTTACTATCATGAGTTCAGTTTTGCTGAAAGTAAATATCCTTATCACAAATGTATAAATTATGCAGAGAATTTTTAAACTTTCCGACCTAATATTTTTTGGGCTCCTTCTACCATTGTTGATCTAGGAAGTTGGCAGATATGAGCTCCTATCTCATTTCCATCCTGCTGATTCCCTACTTTCTCACTCTGCTTTGTACTCTCTGCTTGTTTCACCCTTTCATCACTGTCTGTCCCTTACCTATTTATGACCTATGATATGGTCAATAAATAGACACATCACACAAATGCTGACAATGAGTTTATACTTCAAAATCATCTTTCTGTGGTTATACTTAAAACAACAGTTGTTGGAAAGCAATGTTGATGGCCATTTGCAATCCAATTGCAACTCCATGTCTTATGGCAGAAATTAAGAAAATCCATTGGCACATGCTGATTAGTCCAGCAAATGATTTAAGCATCACTGCATGTAACAATTTGAAAACATAGCTCAGATACTGCTGTTATTCAAACTCTTTCAATTGCTCAGTGTACTCATGCAATTATTTTTGATGTGTCAATGTCCTGGTTGGATGTTTTAAGCCCCCAGAGGATTTTATATTGTTTAACAACTTTTTGATTTGCAGCCTGCACATGTACTACATTTCCTTCCTATGAATGATATATGGTGCCTTGCAATCTGTTGTAATATTTCCCTTTGCTAATACACTGTTATGAAAAAATATAGGAAAAGTTATGCATTCAGTTCCCTTGAGTCATGTCTTTTGTTTTACCATCTGACTGCACATGCACTATATTTCTATAATGTGTGTTCTTTGTGACCCATTGTACTCTGATTGCTGCAATGGCTCTCCTTATCAGTAAATTGTGGATATACTAGCATTTGGACTGTACTGGAGCACTGATGCCCCTCAAGGTAACATATATTCCTTTATTAATGATATTCACAGTATAGTACTAGTCCACTGTTTACTCTTTGATGTTGTCAGGACTGGTGCAGTTTGGTACATTATGTTACTTTATTGTATCCCACCTCTCCTGTGCAGGTTTCACATATTTCAAAATGCATGTATTTTCATAGCACCTTCTTCACTCTATTTTTTTGACAATGGCTTTTCTCAGCAACTCTGTTAGCACTTAATTGTTGTCCATCTACATGGATTCTGTACTGTACTGTAACCTCTACTCCACCCTATGCCATCAGTGGAACATCCCTTTCCATTGCACATGTCTCTGTCTGTCTCTCTCACTATATATATATATATATATATATATATATATATATATATATATATATATATATATATATATATTTGTTACCTTTGGTTATATCAGTTCTATATAACTATCTGTGCATACTTGCATTGACAACTGGGGTTGCTCATGCACTGTCACTGTTTACCTTAGCGGCTTGTAGTTCAATATGGGCATGGGATTGTTTAACATGACAGAGCCATGGTCCTGTGCTATGGTGATGAAGCAAGGCTCTTCATTGTGCACACAGGCTTAGCTGCATGCATATATGATTAGTGTTGCTGTTCGTCATGCATGCAATGTTAATAGTGCTGGCTTGGCCACAAACGCAGATGCAGCATTTATGAATCCCTAGGATGGTCTTTTAGTGGTAGGTCCCACCAGTAGTTTATTATATAGCCATTCAAGTGATTGGCTTTTGCCATGTGGTACAAAACAAATGTGCACTCTGCATTTTTAGGCTTAGAAACCCAATAGGTTTTTGAATCATAGTTTTCGTATTCTTATGAAAGGACCACAAAAAGTAATACTGCTTTTTCCAAAAAAAGTTATATTTTCTGTTATTTTATATGGTATAGCAAAACATGCATATTTAGGTTGTTTTAACATACATACATATAATTAACATGTTGCTGTTTGCTTTGCTTAAAAGTTATTAAGCTGTGCAAAATGCAATAAAAGTGAGACAACTGAGAGGTCTTGTACAGAAGTATTTGCATGTATAAAAATTCATAAAAAAAGCACTTGGCTCCACCAAGGAAATCATACCACCTAATGTTCCCCTGGGAGTGCACAGCCCTCTACATCCTTGGGGAGATGTGATTGGGACATGCCCCTTCACCACCCCTGGGGAGATGTGAGTGGGACATGCACCTTCATTCCTCCCCTACAACTGAGTCCTCCAGTGCTGGAGTAACTAACCAAACCCTGATCACATGGGTCACAGTCAGGGTTCCATTCTTCTGCTCCACAGAGTCAGGAATAGCCAACTATATTTTACTGGCATGTGATCTTTTTTGAAAAAATGGAGAAAGCACCAGAATGAAAACTAGTAACCAAATAAATGAGCACTCAAGGGGGACCACAGTTCCAAAATGTAGAGGTTAATAAAACAGGATACTCCAACGTAAAATATACCACAGACAAATCACATTAACACTTCAACAATACACAGAGTTTTCATCCAACATAAGACTTCTTCAGATATGTACTAACATCCCTACATATATCCAAACCAAAAGCCAACTTGCACCAATAAAATTTCTTCTTTCATTAACCCCAAGTTTAAAATACTGAAAATCATTATTAAAATTTTCAAAATAACAAAGTACATCTAAATACACATAAAATTCTTAAAAACAGTCAATCTTTAGCATAAAATAATATCTAAATGTTGTATCTTTCAGCTTTTCCTGGTTAGGGGTAGCCACAGAGGAACTCCGGTCTGCTAATGATTGGCAGTGGATTTTTACGTACCAACTTGCCAGGCTTGACGCACAACCTTCAACGAATGTATGCCCATTTACGCATGTCTCCACACAGAAGACGCTTTAGCTGGGAATTGAACAGGACAACGTCTTACTGTGAGGTGACAACGTTACCGCAGCACCACCACCGCAACGCATAAAATAATATCTAAATAATTTCTATAAAACTGCTTACAGTAAATCAATATTTCTAGGTAGTAAAGTCAAAAACTGATAAACCAGAAACAGGTAGTCATATATGTATCATAGACTTCTGACCCCATCTAGTGGCCAATAGGATAAAAACACTCTAACTGGCTTTTGGTTGAGATATAAGTAGGGAAGGGATTGATGTTGGTACTTATCTGAAAAAGTCTTGTCTTGGATGAAAACACTGTGTATCATTGAAGCATTCATGTGATTTGTCTGTAGTGTATTTTATGTTGGAGTGTCCTGTTTTATTAAACTCTGCATTTTGGAACTGTGGTCCCCCTTCAGTGCCCGTTTATCTTTTTTTGAAAATATATTAAGACTTTTAAACACAATAAATCATGAATTTAATTTTCAATTAAAATAGCATAGCTTGTTCCAAGTTATTAATCTGGTCTGCAGTGCAAAAGACATTCACATCAAGCACCCTGAGCCTAGAATTTGGAACAGAATGGAGAAAGGAATGCAATAATGCAAAATATTCTCAGTTTCTCAATGGCTATCATTATTCTTTCACTTGACAGATAACTATAAACAGCAACTGAATTCATTGCCCACTGTTCAGAAATTGTCAATAACCTGTATAAAATAAATGCATCAATGTTTATTGTAGATGTACTAAACAAACTTGAAAAAGTTTAAACAACCATTTTCCAAGTTATCTGTTGTCTGTGATAGACTTTAAATCAGGACAGATGAAGATTTCCAGTCTTTTCCTGACCCAAACAGAACTCCAACTACTAAGGTAGAATGCACAATCAGGGGAAAGCAGGAGCGCCCCTGCTAGTTGTACTCACCTTTAAAATGTATGTTTTGAGGGACCTGCCATTCTAAGATAAATATGTTCCTTTCTACAAACCCCCTTTCACCATAAAGTAGAGCACCAGGAGTCCACCTTTAATCACACCATGATTAAGAAACTAGACCAACTAGACCTAGACCTTTCACTCCCAGTTGTAGACTTCAGGGTTCCACTGTATGGAACACGGCATGTTGTACACAGACAGGAAGATAACCCATGCTACTCCAGCACTTGAGTTTGTAGGTGGGCCTAGCTTATAAAGTATTTGTGCATACTTTGTGCATGAAAAACAATCCAGATACTGATGTTCCAAGAAAGGCCATACCAAGAAGTTTGTGGAGCAACAAGCAGCCTTCAGGCTGCAAGTTGGCCACAGTTTAAAGAGATATTGCCATTTCAAGTTAGGGTGAAATTCAGGGCAAGTTGGCTTTTTGAAAAAATGCAAACTGTATTGTTTGAATACCAGTCAGTTCAAAACAAAAAGGAAAGTTTCAATTCTCTTTAGAGAAAAATAAATAATGGCTATCAAAACAGAAACACATGATGTTACTGTGCTTTCAGGCCTACACAGACTGTTTCTGTATAATACTGATCTTTTATCATCTTCATATGTTACGGCGCAAACATTTCTCATACCTATGATTTTGTAATTACAAGTCAAGATGGCTTTTCTCCTTTTCCTATTAGGTTAAGACTCAAATCTAAGGGTATTTATAGATTATTATATCAGTAACAGTCACTGAAACAGGTCAAGAAAAATGTGGAATAATTTTGGAGAAACAATTTATACCAATAGCAAAAACTAAAAAAAAAACCAGACAGTACTCTGGGCACAGACCCTCTGAAAATGCTCATCAGTTAAGGGTTAAAGGCTGTTAATGAAATAGTTAAAGTAAGCTTTGCAGGTGTTGAATTTAACCTGGTACTTGAAATCATTTGTAAGTGCTTTGCAAGCACACTCTTTAGTCACACGTGTGATCAACAAATACTAGGATTCATTTAGTCAACTTAAATTGCTCATTTAAGAAATTGTAGTAGAATCATCTAATTTCAATGTTCTTATCCACTGGCTGAGTTCAACAGAAAGTTTTTATTTCACATCCAGCAGTAAAGCTTGGTTAAGAACTTGCAAAAACTGGCTACAGTGTCATTTAAAAGCCTTGTTTGGATACAGGAGAAAATGTTTGGGAAATATAGAATGGGATTCTGAGGGTTTATCTTCACACATGCTAACTGGCCAATGCAGGTTGGTCAGCTAGCATGACAGTGTAAATTTCCACTTCAAATACACCTCATTCGTGACTCATGCCTCTGACTCAAGCACTGCAATGCCACACCTGACCACACTAGTGTTTTCCCTAAAAACCCACGCATCACGGTAGCATAGGTACTCCCAACATGTGCATGTGAATGCACATATGTAGATGGCCGCATGGACACAGACATGCACACACACACACACACACACACACACACACACACACACACACACACACACACACACACACACGCACGCACACACACACGCACACGTGCACACACACACACACACACACACACACACACACACACACACACACACACACACACACACACACACACACACACACACACACACACACACACACACACACACACACGCACGCACACACGCACACACACAGGCACACACATACACCTACTGTTCTGAAATACCTACTTTTAATCTCTGTATGGGTACTGAGAACTGAGATCTTTTAGTGAGACAATGTTGAGATCTCTTGAGTTAGTTAAGGTGCTTGGTGAGGTACATACCAAAGGTGATACTGTAGTAGTCAACAAAGGTATTCAAGTCTCGGATAACTGTGTGTGTCAGATGTAAGTGAAATATTATCACTTTGGTAAGCAGAAATAATGCCTGATTTACCAAAAGAAACTATGCTGTGTTTCTTGGCACTGAGGATAAGCCAATAGTTAATACACCAAACATTTGTTTGTTCTAGCCTGTGTTGGAGAATGTGAACATGATTTGATAACTGCCCATTTGCAATCATCAGCAAGCTTGGTCAGCCATAGACCATTGATAGCAATTTTCACTTCAAAGAAATATATAATGAAGAGGATGGGCCCAGAACAAAACCATGCGGGACACCACTGGTGATCCTTTTCTGTTTAGAGCAAACATACCTGACCTTAATGATATGGGTTTTATCAAATAGATAGTTACCTTTCCAGTGAATTATGAATAGGTTAATGTTGAGTTTTGTTAATAATTCTAGCAGAGTGGATAGTGTCAAAGGGCTTGGCAAGGCTGCGGTAAACAGGATGGACTTTAATAATGTCTCAGTAATCTTTTCAAAAATCTCAGGTTGAGCAGGCATGATCTGCCTTTTACAAAGCCAAACTGGTATGTAACAAATAATATAAGATTGCCTATATTGTTGTTTATTAGTTTGTCTGTAACATGTTGCATAACCTTGCAAATAATACTAGTGAGACTAATAGGCCTGTAATTCCCAGAGTCAGTAGAAGGGCAAGAGCAGCACATCAGCTGTTCTTCATATATCAAGGGTGTAACAAGTAAAGCGAAGAGCTGATGAAAGGGATTTGCAAGATGGGACTTATTACTTTTCAAAAGACATCCATGGATATTATTAAGACCCATGGAATTGGTAGTTTTAATTTCAAAATGTGCCAAAAGGACTTGGTCGAAATGATTTCAATATGGCAAGTGTAAGGGGTAAATAGGAGACACATGAGAGGTTGGTTGAGGTGAAGTTGGAATAGAATTTATCACAAGAATATTAGCAACATTCTTTGGTTCAGAGAAGGAGATGGCATTAGAGATAAGCTCAGTACAAGATTGCTGGTTACTTCTAAGATTCCTAATACAGATGAAGAAGATATTATGGTTATATAATAATGAAGTGGACATGTTTTAGACATCAACAAAAGCTTGCGCAGTTTGTTGATGTGGTAGTTCCTCCCTCTAGGTTTAGTTTCACACTTGTCAGCAGATGCTATTATACAGCTGTTCACCAGGGAGTAAAATTCAGAACATGAAGTAGAAGCTTTACATACAAGGTTTGCAAGGGAGCCACACCATTTGTGATTATCAATAAGATCCATAAACAGTAAGCAATTGATTATGGAGTAATCCCCCAATATAAAGAATTTAGTAGGGGCTACAGAGCAGGACTTGGGGAAGGGGTCACAGCAAGATGGTTAGATCTGACCAAAGAGGAGGTATCAAGAGGGTGTTACAACTAGAGGAGATATTTTTGAGGAGGGGATTAAGAGGATTAATACCTCTCACAGATAGAGAGTGATTTGTTCAAGTGTGATGGAATTTACAAAATCCACAAGTCCTGAAATTCTGAGCATATTTGTTGCTGAATATGTTTTCCAGTTTATGTGTGGATAACTAAAGTTATCCATAAGTAAGGGTTAACTTTTGTAACTGGATAACGTATTCTTTATACTCTGAAGTGGTCATAGACAGGGTACTATAATTATCAAATAGGATAATTAATTTTATTGACTGTAATTACAATCTTAACCTGTTCTCAGTTTGTATCAAATGGATCCTGCTGTGACATGATAGGGTTATGCCTAAACTTTGATTTCCCCCACTGTTGTTAGTTGAACTGGACCCACAATAGACATTGTACCTTGGAATAATGAGAGGGTTATTACTACACTGGAACTACGTTTCTGGAATCGTGCAAGTGCTGATGTCTTCAAGGCAAAGGAACACCTCAGGTTGAGAGAGTTTGTTGTTTAAGCTCCTGGTATTCATCAGTGCTACCCTGATATTATTCAGACTGAATTTTGTTTTATTACCGTGTCTGTCAGGTGAACTCTGCCTTAAAAAGGCACTATCAGGGTGCAAATGCTGTAGCCAGTATGCAAAAATAAGGAGTGAAAAGTTAAGGCTATGCTTGGCAATGCAAGGTGAGGGGTGTCATTTGACCATCAGATTCCATGCACACTGGTCTTCCCTTGAATTACACCAATTTACTAGCCAGATACCATAGCCAATTATTTTTTCCTCAAATTTAGTCATCATTTTTAGTGAATGTAAAATGTTGCCAGAGCCTTGCATTTTTAAAAACATGATCAGACAGCTTAACAATGTCGCTCTGCATCTCTCCCAAGTTGGAAGGCCTAAGATCGCTCACCCCTATGCTGGCAGCTACATGGTCATAATCATATCTGTTGCAATGCAGAGAGCTAAGGGCCTTAATGATGTCCCTAATCCTATCACCAGAGAGGCAGCTGCAACCTTATCCTTTAACAACCTGGTGAGTGTTGTGTCTGTGTGTTATACAATGGAATTCCCTATAGCAAAGACATTTCTGGGATGTGCTGTAGGCTTGTGAGACCTTAAGGGTACAGAATTGAGGTGCAGGTGACTCCCAATAACAGAAGCAGCAGGTGCAGGTATGGTATTAGAATGTTGGCTATGTAGCTGAGATAAGCTAGTAGGATGTGCAGGAGGCTTAGGAAGTTTAGGCAAGGACTTCTTTACTATCTCAATATATGTAGGAGTGATGTTGTAGCATAGTGTTGTTGTGGTACTGTTTACTGACCATGGTTGAGATGGAAACTAGTTATCAGTTTTGATAAATAAGTGGATCTCTGACAGGTAAAACCAGTATGTGTTAGAAATGGTTTGTCATTAACCATGATGCACTTGCTACACTGTCTCAGGAAAATGAGGAGCTAATAGGCCAGCTAAAAATGAGGTTAAAGGTTACTGGGACTCTATCCTGACAATTAGTGTTTTTTTTTTCATGTCAATTTGTATCATAGGTAACAACTAATATAATGTACACACAGTTCAGATAAAATCAGTGCAAAATAGTAATAGTTGAAGAAATGCAATGCTTAACCAGCCTAGATACAGAGGAACTGATTCTGAATTAGATTTTACTTGAGGATGATTTATTAGACCAGTAACTATTCTTGGGCACTCACTGTTCTGGTTCTATGGAATACAATGAGGGAGCATAATGATTTAAACAATGTAAGGGAAGTGCCTTCTCAAAATTATACTTTTGTATTTACTAATAATGAAATGGAAGAAGAGAGGGAGGGAGGGAATTTTATGGTCAAATATAGAAGACAGAAGACTAGGAAGCCACTGGGTTTAAGACACAAGAACAGGGTGGGAGTTCATTGGTAATCAGCGTTAATTAAGTTCTTCTAATTCTTGTGGCTCACAAAGAGACACAGCTTTGGTTTCTCTGTTAAGTGAAACTTTTAGTATGCAATGGAAGCACACTGTAAAATGCACAACAAATTCTAAGAAAACAACAATAGGAATTACAAACCAATACATCCGCCTTCTCACAGAACAATTTAGAGTCTGTCTGAGTGAGCTTTTAAGTGAAGACTTGAAAAGTTTTCTTTTTCCAATTAAATAAACAGCCTTGGTTTATCTCCCAAGTGTAACTTTTAATGTGCAATGGAAAATACATGTAACAGCATTAACATGCATTACTATTAATGTGTAATATGGCCCATATATTTTTAATCATAAGCCTTTTAGCTAGTACTCCAGAGTACTGTGCCCACCTTTGCCTCTGATGGTTATCCCCAGCAGCCAGGGCTACATAACCTTCTCAGCAGGCCCCTCCTCCACAGCTGTGTACAGCACTTTTTCCTCTCACATAGCAATACCCTGCTGTATTTTTCTGCATGTCAGCTTGTGTAACATTGCACATGACAAACTTCTTGCAACAGGTTTTTGAAGCATACTGCAGCAGGCCAGCATAGGCATGTAAATGGTGGAAGCATGCCTTCATCACTCCAAACATATCATCAAGCAAAGATTCAGTTCTGAGAGAGAGTGGAGTTGTATATATTCCCTGACATGGGATGTGGGATTCACATGTGTGTCAGGAACTATGGCTCCAGGGCATCACTGACACATGTCCTCGAGGAGAATCAGCCCAAACAAATGGCTGACAACTTACTCATGTAGCGGATGTAGGAATCATGGGCAATTATTGGATGGTGCACTGGCACATTGTATATTAGGGTCTATATCAAAATTCTGAAGAGGTACAACGCCGAATGTGAAAACATTGAACCCAAAATATCGAATGGTGAAAATAGCGAAGCCCCAGAACATCAAAATCTTACTTAGGGCAAGATTTCATTGGGCCGTTCCGTGGCTTTGCTATTTCCTCCACTGTGGTGCGAGAGTAACAGACCTTAGGGTTAGGGTGCGGGTTAAGGTAAGTGGATAGTTAGTAATGTATGTATGGTGTAGTGTAGGGTTGTGTTTTGTTAACTGTATGTCTGTGTATTAATTAGTTTGTTTGTGTATAGATTTGTAGGGTATATGCATGATAGTTACGGACCTTAGGGTTAGGGTGCGGGTTAAGGTAAGTGGATAGTTAATAATGTATGTGTGGTTTAGTGTGGGGTTGGGTTTTGTTAAATGTATGTGTGTGGTTTATTTATTTTGGTGTGCTTGTGTTTGGTGTATGTTTCTCGGAACAGCAAATTTTTTCCCTGGGAAAAAATTTGCTATTCTGAGAGTTCAATGTTTTCAATATTCGAAATTCCAAGTTCGAACATATGGTGTTCGACATTTTGGAATTTCGAGTATATGATATAGACCCGTATATTATACACTGTGCGTTGCTATATTACACAATGTGCATTGTAGTAATTATTTAAAATTCTGTAACTTTTTAGTTTGAGTCCCAGAATAGAGAGACTGAATGACTGAAAAGGTGGTCTTATGTATACTAAATCCAAGACTGCTGTTCCTTGAAATATTCCATTTTCTCTGAGGTATGACAGTCTTGGAGAAATGTGTTGTTGAACATTCACTATTCTTCTGTTTTTTTTGTTCTTTTTTCATAATTCAGGTGCTTACTGTTATGAGTAGTAACATTTCAATAGGGAGTTCTGCTTTGCAGACTACCTGGCAGTTGATGTGGAAATTTATGATTGATATATCACTGTCCATGCATGCAGGGCTTTGATGGTAGTGAGGGTACAGTCAATAGCATCGACTGCCTCTGGCAAATGGGCTTTTTCACAGTACACCTGCATAGTGTTGCATTTCTGTCCTCATTAGTACATGGAAGCAACATATTCTCCCCCATGTATGTCACTGAGAATCTAGTGTAGTATCCATAAGACAGATAACTGGGACACACCCACTGTATCCCTAGTTGGTAACTTATTGTATGCCCTGCACATATCTTGGTGTCCACAAGAAATAACATTCCACACATTTCTGTATGAGAGGGCTGCACATGTGTACCAGATCTTTATTGGTGTCTCCATCCACATGGTAGCAGTCCACTCTTTCTGATTGACAGAGGTGAAGGAATGTTAGGTGCAGCATCCACCACCTGTGATACATGGACAGATAGTTTATGGTATGGAAGCTGATGATGTGCACTTTTGAGGCTGCTGGCTGTACTGGCTGAGATGACAGCCTCCAACATGTACATTTTGTCTAATCCTGCTTCTTCTTCTTGTAACATCATAGCATGGTCTCTCTCTCTCTCTCTCTCTCTCTCTCTCTCTCTTTCTCTCTCCCTCTCTCTCCCTGTTCACCATGTTTTTAAGGAGTGCAGTCACCAGTTGCAGCTCATCATGCAGTTTTTATACATTTCTGAATCACTTAACCATCTATCATTTATATTTGCCAGTGACATCATTAGCATCATGCAGCTTATTTTCATTTTATTTTAAGGTCATTTGCATACCATGTTAACCACAGTATTTCGTGGCCTTGCACGATCACATTAACAATGTCTCAATGGTGGTTAAAAAGCCTAGATTGTGCTCCTGGTGATTCATGAATCAGTCCTGCAATCACAATTTAATTGCAAGTTAGAACACTAGTTCGCTGAGCTTTCATTGTGATACAATAGGTAACAGATATCCAAATTATGGAAACAGGCTCTGTTGACTTTAGTACCAGGTTTACAGCATTTCTTAAGTCTGTTTCTTCCTTAGAATGAAGCACATCTTTTTGTACATATGCAAATGTATATACTTATTTACCATTTAATGGTCTTGAGAAGCAGCAAGACTTGTTTGAAGTTTGGGTGTGCTTTACCTGGCTGTGGGGGACTTTGAAACTGTTACAGTGGTTTACTCTCAGAAATGATGAGTGAGACTTCTTCAAAGAAGATACCTTTATGCAGATTTTGACTCATATGGACTGAACAGTTTTGGAGCAAGTGTAATAAGCTTGTCACGGTTTGTGACGACAGATGGCTGTAAGGTCCTTTCCTTCGATGCTTGTTTCAAGATGGAAGATTGGGTTAGTTTCTCATTGATTATTTTTTTCACTTATTGACATCAGATTGACTTTGTCTTATGAGGCTTAAGGCATATGCTAGAGAAAGGTACCCAAAAGATCCCATTTTGTCCACTAGATGGCTTTCTTCTCTAACTGATGCTAGCATGTTCTGTCGTAAGGACACATCACCTCT
Source organism: Protopterus annectens (assembly GCF_019279795.1). Lineage (NCBI taxonomy): Eukaryota > Metazoa > Chordata > Ceratodontiformes > Protopteridae > Protopterus > Protopterus annectens. The sequence continues at coordinate 369,796,234 of NC_056733.1, forward strand.
TTGCAAAGTTGTTGTCTTTTCCCGGTTAGAGGTCACCACAGCAGAACCCTGGTTTGCTAATGATTGGCAGTAGATTTTGACAAACGCCGAGGTGCCAGCTCAACATTCAGCCTAGGCACGCCCATTTACACATGCGTTTTGAATGCCCACCCAACCGCAGGGAGGACATGCAGACTCCAAACAGAAGGCACTCCTGCCAAGAATCGAACAGGAGAACCTCTTGCTGTGAGGCAACAACACTACCGCTGCACCACCGCAGCTCTCTTAAAATGTATTGCTGCAAAATAAAAATGGGCAAATAATAAGTAAAAAAAACTGCAAATGCTGTATAGTGAGAAAAGCAATTATTAGACTGACAGGCAAAACAAATCCTCTTACCTTCGTACGCAAGAAAAGTGCTGTCTGCCACTTGCTAGCACAAAGAAAATATATTGTGATCCTGGAATTTCACTTCTGCCCTAGGAGCAATGCAGTGATATTCCATGAAGGTCTATCAAATGTCAGGTTTCAGTGATATAGTGACAAAAACTGGCTGAAATATACCTCCTAAATATTATCAATATTTTGAGAAATCCTTGGTTTTGCTTCTGAATTTTGCTCTTTCCATGATAAATGTTGGGATGTCTAAAAAGACTGAAGAATGTTATTTACTAAATAATGTCAGACTCTATAATCAAAGATGTCTTGTTATTCAGAAAAAAAATGTACAGTAAATACAGTTTCACCTGTTATGTCAGATATGTGGACAGTAGCGATACTGAAAAATACTTAACCTACTTTGGATATTAGAAGTTGATAATTTGGGGAGGGGGTTGTTCATTCGTTATTTATTTATTTATTTATTTATTTCCAGTTTGATTACTGGGGAAGTCCACTGGGTCAAAGTGACCCGTTTTCAGTGGAGGCCCAGGGAGAAAAGCTTCAAAATACATAATACAGATTAGATACAAAAATACAAGGATGTCAGTCTTACATAATAAGGAAACAGTTACAAGTAAGTTCCTTGAAAATATGCATAATCAGCAGAAAAGCATTGAGTGTGGACTTATTGTTTATACATTTTCTTTAGTGTGCACACTCAGATATTAGGAGAGAAGATGTTTTATATACATACTTTTAAGTAAAATGAGGATACACTATACATGCACAATTTCAGAATTAGTAATGGAAAGCTGTATACAATATTTACAATGTTGAACCATAAGAAATAAGCAGCTAATAGAGAAAGGAGAGCAAAGAGAATGCTCATGGGAGCATAGCTGAAGGAGAGTTATTGAGGTTATCGATAGCTATTGTTATCGTGTTGATAGTTATTGATAGCTAATGGAGAAGGGAGAGCTTAGAAAATGCTCGTGGGAGCATAGCTGAAGGAGAGTTATTGAGGGCTTAGGAACCTCACAGGGAAACTCCCCAGGGGAATGTACTTAAGAAGATTAGGTTGGATGGTGGCAGTTGCATTTCCATTTTGTGGCCAGGTATTTGGTAAGCTGAGTTTTGAAGTTTTCTAAGTTTGGGATGTTCTTAGAGAGGGAGGAAGGGAATTCCATTTTTTGCCTAGAGAGACAGCGAGGAGAAGTTGGCCTACTGTACTTTTGGGTTTGGGGATAGCAATTAGGTTTTCATGTTCAGATCTGAGAGTTCTATTGGGGGTGTAAGGGGGGGAGGATATTAGTTAGCGCTGGACATTTAGTTGGGTGATATACATTCTTGAAGTAAAACATTGAAAACTATGCTCAACAACAACAACAAAACTATTTCCTTTAAAGTCAGAGAGAAAAAAAATCAATTTCCTTTGCAATCAGAGATTAAATCTGTCAGGTACTATTTAGACCGGAACTCCCTATCAGGTGTCTCACTCCTCTACACATATTTTGCAGAGTTCTATTTCATGTGAAGAAAGTTAGCTTACAAATTTTGAGACTATGGATTAATATCCTAAACATTTTAAAACAATTGTCAAATGTAACAACACTAGCAAAAAAACAAAATCACCATCTGCAGTGCTAAGCGAAGGAATAATCTTCAGCAGTACTGCCTTCTTACCCATTTTACCTTCTTTTTGTCATTTTTCCCCTCTGCAGGACCAGATCAATGGGCATCTACTTACACATGTGGAATAGTGGCTATTTGCTCGGTCAGAAATGCAATTTTTGTATGCTGTATATTCCATATGTTTTTGTAAAATCCCAATAGTTGCACCAATTATAAGTCTAATATGGTAGGAGAAGCATGTAACACCATGGTTAATGTGGAATACCTTAAAAGCTATGTTTAAAAGGAAAGCTTGTAGCCCATAACCTCAGTGATGTTTGGCTCTCCTACAAAGAGTTTGGTGAACAGAGTAAAGATTCTTGGGGGACCTTGAGAGAAGGAATTGTGTACTTTTCCCAGCGATGCCAGGAGAATGACCATGGAGACTCAGGGCATACCAGGGACCTGGATGTAGATGTTCTGAAAGTTGCAAGTCAGTCTGGCTTAAGCTGGAGTAACAACGCTGTGGACTATTAGAAAATGATGTATATCTCTGAAAGACTTTAAAATGAACAGTAAGTTGTGAGCAAATATATATTTGTGTGTATATATATATATATATATATATATATATATATATATACATATACATATATATATATATATATATATATATATATATATATATATATATATATATATATACATATATATATATATATATATATATATATATGTGTGGGATCCATGCAGATGTTCGAAGTTTCACTTCTTCAAACCCACTTCACCGAGTCCACTTGTTGGAAGTAGTGAAACTTCGAACATTGACTTTGGCAGTCACACTACAGAGCGGAATGGGAATATTCCCTTTTGCCTGCTGTAGTGTTATCTCGGAGTTGGTATATTTAAGTAGGGGGGTGTGGGGGGCACAGCCCCCCATATGGGGGGGTGCAGCGGGGCTTGCCCCCCTGCAAAAACATGTTTTAGTGGGGGGTTTTTTTGGGTCACCTGGGGAATTAGACTTCAGAGGAAGTGCACTTTCGTTGAAGTGAACTTTTGTTGAAGTGTGGGCCTCCTGCTCTATTTCGCACACTCCACCAGGTAATAAAGGCAATTGTGGCAGAAAATCAAGCACAGTCTTCAATAAAACAAAAGAACAGCCACAAAAGTCACCACGGCTTTGCAATAAATGTAGCAGTTAGCAATAGTTTGTATATTAAATCCAGGTAATATGCTCGGCAGGTCACAAAAACCAAACTGGTCAAATGGATATTCTTCAGCGTTTTATTCAACAAAACAGCAAAGTCAGTAAGCGCTTTCACCTATCGGCTTCATCAGACATATGAATACAAAATACTAGCATCCATTTAAATAACACAGTGCCTATCAATGATAGGTTAAATTCATGACATCATTTCCTTAGAGACATAAATATATAGCGACTAAATATCAATAAATAAAACATGTCAATAATACTTAGTTAATATAAATATAATTAAAAAGATGTATGAAAAATTCAGCAGATAGGTATATTATTAAAAACCTATTTAAAAACTGTTTAAAACTATTTGAACACATAACAAATAACCTAACTAATATGGAATAGACCTATGACACATAGTATTATTCTAAGATTGCAACTAGGCTGTAGACTTGTATAATGTAATATATCTATATGAAAGTGTAAGGTTAAAAATGAAATGTAAATACATAACCTGTGTGTTATATATGTGTAATGTAACATATATATATATATGTAATAAAACAGGAAACACACAAACTAAATGAGGCATATGTATATGCCATGTCACATATAGACTGCAACCAGAATAAACTATCATCTAACATATCACATATTGCTTCCTATTTTTTAAAATCGGTTTTATTGGAACCCTATCATTTAAGCCTGGGGTAAGGTCAGCCCTCAGTCTAATAATCCATTTAGATTCACTTTCCTCAGTAGTGTTACATATATCACCTCCTCTCAAAGTCGGCGTTATTGTCTGTATAGCCATAAATTTAAAAGTATGAGAAATACCTGAGACAATAACATGCTTAGCTAGCGCATTATGTATACTTTTTATGCGTATATTGTATACATGTTCTCTTATCCTTTCGCGTAACTTTCTATTAGTTTTGCCAACGTAGAATGCTTGGCATTCATTACATTGGGCTAAATATACAATATTCTCACTCTGACAGGTGGTATTAGTTTGAAATGTAAATTTATTCCCACTCCTGGGATGTACAAACTGTCTGTCGGTATTGATATATATACACTGTGGACAATTACCACAAGGTTGGGTATTTACTTCTTCTATTCCTTGCATTGAACTATATTCAGTCAATGATCTATAGCATAGTAAACGCTTCAAGTTCTTCCTATTTTTAAAACAATATACAGGGTGGGGTCCTACTATATCCGCTAGCTTATCATCCAATAGCAGTGTACCCCAATGTTTATTAATAATGCTTTTAATATTTTCTATGTCAGCCGTATAATACAATGGTATCCTTAAAATACTTTCCGAGACATGGTTAGCATCATCCCTATCTATCCTCGTCATTTCTGAAAAATATGGTGCTGCTCTGGTCTCTCTTAGTCCTTCGGTAATGTTTATAGCCTGATTAATCTCTCTATTAGTATAACATCTATTCCTAAATCTGGAAGTAAGGTTTTCCATCTCCATTTTATAAGTTTCATTCAGTGGATTTAATCTCGAAGTTCTCATACATTGCCCCTTCAGAACATTCTCAAACACATATCGTGGATGCATACTCTCACGATGTAAAATTGTGTTCTTATAACAACTCTTTCTATAAATCATTGTGTTTAATAGGCCATTAGTTAGCCTTTCAATGCAAACATCAAGGAAAGAAATATTAGTAGAAGAATAATTCACTGTGAACTTTAAAAATGGGGTTAGAGAATTGACTTTGTCAATAAATTCCAACAGCTTTATCTCATCACCCTTCCAAACAAAGAAAAGGTCGTCCACAAAACGCCTGTAAAAATGGACGAAAGTCTTAAACTCAAATAAAGGGAAAAGAGAGTCATTTTCCCAAGCAGCCATGACTAGGTTGGCGTAGCTATTGGCACAGGAGGTGCTCATAGCTACGCCATCCCTTTGAAGATATATACTGTTATTAAATAAGAAAACATTATTTTGTAGAACTATCTCCAGAAAATATGTTAACAGATCTATATTCCTACTATCTAAACTGGATTTATTTTTCAAATATGACTGTATCTGGCATACACCTTCTTCATTGGGTATCATGGTAAACAGACTTATCACATCAAGAGTTACTAAAAAATATACATCATCTTCCTTAAAGTTTTTCGTATGAGTATATAAATCCAATAAAAATTGTTTAGTGTCCCTTAAAATAAATTCATTATTCTCAACAATAGGTTTTAAAACGCTCTCAACATATAAAGAAAATGGCTCCGTAACCCAACCCCCTCCCGAAACAATGGGACGCATGGGAGGATCATTCAGGGACTTATGAACTTTCGGAAGTCCCTGTATGACGGGTATTAATGGGTTAATTACCTTTAAAAATTTATGTAAACTAGTGTCAATGTCAAAATTAGCTAAAGATTCATCTAAGGCTTGATGCATCAACGCAACTCTATTCCTCACCTCATCCATGGTAATGACACTATAAAACTCAGTATTACTGAGCATTTTGTTCATCCTGTAGACATAATCATCCTTATCCATTAAAACGGTGGGTCCACCCTTATCTGCTTGTTTTATAACCAACTCACTATCGGCTATTAGACCATCTAAGGCTTTCTTTTGCATGTATGTAAGATTATAACTACTTTTGTGTATTCGTTTCTGAGGCATAGTTTTAGAAGCATGTAAATCATTTTCAACCAACTTGGAAAATGTATCGACCAAAGGATGTAAGACTGGAACAAAACTGCTCCTCAACTTGTAGTTAGACTGACAAGGAATAATGGCATTCATTCCAAGGTCTAGTTTCAACTGTATATTACGTGCAAGTAATTTAATATCTAATACTGTGTCTGTAAGCCTACTATTCACTGTTGGTATGAAAGTAAGGCCTTTATTTAAAACTATTTCCTCATCCTTACTAAGAACTCTACTTGAAAGATTCACTATTAACGTTTCTCCATTTGTTCCCACATTTTTTTCAATGTGGGACCTGTGTGTTCTACATCCATGTATTTCCTTTTCTGTCTCCCCCGACTGTATGATCTGTTCCTCCTGTTGGTGTAGTTCTGTTCTATGGGGAAAGGGGTACGTATTATACCAACATTGGTACTAGTGGAGGTTGAACTTCCATTCATGTAACTTATTTCCTTCCTGGCAGGCATGTTGGCCCTAACTACTTGTTCGTTAGTGCTTGTGTTGGGAATTTGTCCCATCGGTATAGCACAATTATCCAATGGGACTGATGGACTATAATTATCCAATACATTTACTACAGTAATACTGCCTTCATTGACATGTTCCTCTATTTGTTGAGTACACTGCTCAGACCTAGTTATATTGTCTTTGTTTATATTCATATTCACTGCAGTATGCCTAACAGTGTTAGGTATTACATTCCTGCCATCAACAGTGTTCACATTATTACTTTGATTAAAGTTACCCCTGGGCCAGGTGAAGACCTGTCCAAGAGAAAAATCTCTAGCATCCCTATTGATCTTTCCCTTTTTCTGTTCTATTAGTTTTTTTTCATAGATGTGTACACTATCAAGCATTTTGTCCATCTCTATTAATAAAGTTTCTGTATCATACTTCGCAAGCATCCGTTCCTGTTGTTTCAAGATGTCACGTTTCAGTGTCTCTTCTTCAGCGCCAAAAAATTCATTCATAAGCTTCATGTAGCTGAAGCTGAGGTCTAAATTAAGTTGTTGCCACTTAGTTAACAGCAGCGGATAAAGATTGCCCGTAGTGGGCATCTTTAAAATGCGTAAACCTCTGGGAACTAATTTACGCGACAAACATACCTCAAAATGCTGGCGTTGGAGTTGCCAGCGCTTTAATTTAAGAAAGTCCAGTTCCAATTTGCCCAAATCCCTCGCCATTTCAATGATATTGTTCCCTGTAGTTGCATTACCATCGTCGTCAACCTTCGGTTCAAACGACATTAGAGTATTAGATCCTCCATCGACACAATGATGAAAACGAAACCACTTCCGTTCATCCTGGTTCTCATCTGGGACTTTGTACGGCAACTCGATATCATTAAGTTCATTGGATGTATTAACTGTCACAGCGTTGTGGTTGGCCATGTTAACCCGGCGGGGTTTAAAAAATATAGAGACAAGGAGTATAATCAACAACACACTCCACCAGGTAATAAAGGCAATTGTGGCAGAAAATCAAGCACAGTCTTCAATAAAACAAAAGAACAGCCACAAAAGTCACCACGGCTTTGCAATAAATGTAGCAGTTAGCAATAGTTCGTATATTAAATCCAGTTAATATGCTCGGCAGGTCACAAAAACCAAACTGGTCAAATAGATATTCTTCAGCGTTTTATTCAACAAAACAGCAAAGTCAGTAAGCGCTTTCACCTATCGGCTTCATCAGACATATGAATACAAAATACTAGCATCCATTTAAATAACACAGTGCCTATCAATGATAGGTTAAATTCATGACATCATTTCCTTAGAGACATAAATATATAGCGACTAAATATCAATAAATAAAACATGTCAATAATACTTAGTTAATATAAATATAATTAAAAAGATGTATGAAAAATTCAGCAGATAGGTATATTATTAAAAACTATTTAAAAACTGTTTAAAACTATTTGAACACATAACAAATAACCTAACTAATATGGAATAGACCTATGACACATAGTATTATTCTAAGATTGCAACTAGGCTGTAGACTTGTATAATGTAATATATCTATATGAAAGTGTAAGGTTAAAAATGAAATGTAAATACATAACCTGTGTGTTATATATGTGTAATGTAACATATATATATATGTAATAAAACAGGAAACACACAAACTAAATGAGGCATATGTATATGCCATGTCACATATAGACTGCAACCAGAATGAACTATCATCTAACATATCACATATTGCTTCCTATTTTTTAAAATCGGTTTTATTGGAACCCTATCATTTAAGCCTGGGGTAAGGCAAGGGAGTCTTTTAGTTTATCTTTTTATTATCTTACCTTATTTTATTTATTTATTTATTTTTGTATTTTAATGTGAGGCACACGTTTTTTCTATGAGGTTTACATATTAATGTGGAACTATATTTCTGGACCAGAATGTAACAGAAATATGAGGTGCACTTAAGTCAGATAAAACTTGCAGCAGATAAATTAAAATATATAAAGTAATCTGCAATATATACATTTCTGTGGCATGAAAATATGTATAAACATTTATTTTTTTGTGTCTGTAAAAAGAAAAAAAAAGAATACAAAAGAAAATGTATGGAATTTGTAACATAGATGTAACTGTAATTCCCAATGCCTGCTGGGAAATGCATGTATTACACCTAAGATACAAAATGTGTGATTCATTGGTAAAACAAACTGAATGATCTGTACTCCATTTGCAGACAGATCAACTGACTTTTCTTAAGTCAAGAAGCCAAAGTCCAGAAAAAACTAATTCTAAGATTCCTATAAGGAATAGCTAGCCAAGACTGGAAGAACAAGTTCATTACTATGCCAATGTGAAAAACATGGTCGGTTACATTTGTGGATTCTATATGAAACTATAAACCACATAGCTGAAAAAGACAGTAGTGGAGCTGTGTCAGAATAATTGAGAAATACTTTGATGCTTATTTCTTTCTACCTGGAAATTCAAATCAGTTTAGTTTAAGATTCACTATTTCTTGTATTTCAGGAGATAACAAGATAAAAAAATAGCTGTAAGCAGATGATTTATTTTTTTGCAATTCATTTATACAAATGCTTTATTTTCTCATTCTATGTGCAAGGTGTTACTTATCTGAATATGGAACAATTTACTGTAATGCATAACTTACTCTAAGTAAAGTATTTTGATTTATTCATTTTGAAAAAAATGTGTCTTATCATCCTTTATGTATTTATTGTTAAAGTGGTATTTGTTGTTAACTGGTGACATACTCCATTGGACAAATTTCCCTGCACACTATCATTTGTGTTCATGTTTATTTGGCTTATTAATAACAATGAGACAGTGACTGAGAGATCCCCAGCCTTATAATCTGGGACAGTGTTAGTTTACTACTGTTGGCTAAGTAAACGTTAATAGTGTTATGGAATATTATCTGCCTTTCCCATGAAGGTACCCACGAAGCCTACTTAACCAAACTGAAGATAGTTCAAATTTTACCGAACATACTGTTTATGGTGGATTTCAATTATCTCACCATCAACTGAGAAACCTACTCTAGGCCAAACTTGCTAGCATAAAGGTTCCTTCACTTTGTGAATTCAAATGCCTTGGAGAAAATTGTCCATACCCCGACAAGAGCAACAAACATTCTAGCTCTGGTCCTCAACAACATGCTGCAACTGTTGGACCCTCATTAGTTAAAACTGACCACAAATCAGTCAGCTTTGAACTGACACTAACACCAGAACTCACAAAGGGTGAAATCAGACTAAAAACTTCACCACTATACCCTACAAGGTGAAAGTATAAATGCATTCGAAGCCCCACCCCAAGCTGAAAGTGGTAACTATGCCAAAGCTTACACTAAAGCCATGTACAATCACTTGCATAAGTGTATAAACACAGCTGTACCAGATAGAATCAAAGCCAGAACCCCAAGTAAAATCAAGCTGCCATGGTGGACTTCCAGCATCAACAAACTGTACAATAAATGCAAAAAGTTACTGTCCAAGAAAATAAAGACAAGGACCCAACAATGGAAAAGCACCCTCCTCAGCCTTAACAGGCAAATAAGACAGCTTGTCAAATCCTCCAAGAACTTCTTTGAGAGAAACCTAGCAAGTACTGCCAAGGATAACCATAAGGCCTTTTACAGCTATGTATGTAACCTAAAGGATAGGACCCAAGCATTTGCAGAACTGGTGGCAAATGGTATCACACACACTGACCCCACAGAGACAGCGATCCTGCAAGTGGATAGGTTCAGAGAAAATTTCACTCCCATATCCCTTTCTAACTTACAACAAATCCACCCCCAAACTCACCCACCACCTTACATATCTGAAGAACATGTCCTCAAAGCCCTGTCCAAGGCAAATAACATGGCCTCTATGGGACCAGATGACATCCCAGGATGTTTTCTAAACAGGCTAAAACATGAACTAGCATCACCACTAAGTACACTTTTCAATTACAGCCTAACCACAGGCTTTGTTCCTGCGAAATGGAGAACAGCTATAGTTATTCCACTCTACAAAGGTGGCCTAGCAACAGATCTGGGGAATTACAGACCCATAAGTCTGACCAGCCTCATCTGTAAGGCCATGGAATGTATCATTATGGACCTCATAAATAAAGACATAGGTGACCTCCAATTCCTGGATCCAACCCAATTCAGCTTTGTGAAGGGCAGATCCTGCCTGTTAAATCTGGTGGCTTTCTTTGAAAGTGTGACCAAGTCCATTGATGAGGGCATATCTGTGCATACAGCATACCTCGACTTGGCAAAGGCTTTCGACACAAGCCCACATTCAGGCATTACCAATAAACTTAACAAACTGAATGTAAACCCCTTTGTTGTAAGCTAGCTTGCCAACTGGCTCACAAACCAGACACACACTATCAAAGTGGATGACTCCACATCAATCAGCAGAACTGTTACCAGCGAGGTGCCACAAGGGTCAGCGCTGGGCCCCCTACTGTTTGGTATATACTTCTCAGAAGTTCAGGTCAAGACTAAAGGGTTGTGGCTGACCAAGTTTGCAGACGACTGCAAACTAGGTGCAATCACTGAATCCCCAAATGATTTCAGTACACTCCAGGATGGTCTCACACAGACCAACGACTGGTCTATTAATCACAATCTCAAAATGAATGCAAAGAAATCCATCATTATTCCCTTTGGCACAAATAATGTCCCCTTCACACTATCAAATCAATAACAATACCCTAAGTACCCATGAAGTTGTAAGAGACCTGGGATCACAGGTTAACCATGACCTTAACTTCGACTACTACGTGTCTACCACTGTAAGGAAAGCTTTCCACACAGCTCACCTGATTAGTAAAGGAATTGCCTTAAGAGCAAAGGAAGTTATAACCTTCCTATACTCGGCACTTATCCAGCCCATAATTAAGTATAATACCCCACTCGGTATGTGCCGTGCTAAGCACCTACAGCAATTAGAGAGACCTCAGTGGTTTCTAACAAAGAAAATCAAGGGCCTCCAGCATGTGGCTTACATGGCCATACTAAAATCCCTGTCACTAAAGTCTGAATTATATGGACTTCTTAGGGGAGACTTATACCTGGCCTACAGGCCAAACCAAGACCCAAACCTAATAAACTTACTGCATATCCGTAAATCAAATTGGTCTAGGTCAACCCATTTCAGGGACTTAAATATGGCCTGTGACTTAAATATGACATGCTGGAGGGACAGATTTATCTCCTAGTAACTGCCATGTCTTTGGAACAGGCTACCAATTCATGTGAAACAGAGCACCTCTATGACACTGTTCAAGAGGTACCTGTATTAGTTGATGAGGCACTGTAAATTCTTACTGGGGATAGTGCCCACAACCCTCCTGGACATAGGCACTCATCACTAAATGCAATCTTGGGTATTGACTAGTACCTCTGTGGTATTACATTGAGTTGAAATGGCTAGGCTTAAAATGACCTCCTGGTCAGTAGCGTTATAATCTCCTATGTTTGTTTGTGTGTGTGTGTGTGTGTGTGTGTGTGTGTGTGTGTGTGTGTGTGTGTGAATGTAAGACTTTATTTAATCCACTGTTACTGTGTGAAAATGAGCACTGCACAGCACTGAACCACAGGAGAGCTAAGACAGCAGTCTGGAGTGCGAGGCCAAAGACTGAGCTTGGTGGCCTGTTCACACTGAAGTATATTTTTGGGTGTGGCTGTTGCAGGCTCATACTCTCAGCAGCAGTGCATATTTCTTGCAAGACCCTGTGGCTATGTTGCACTTAGTGAATTATTTAATGATTCTTATGTGTGTGCCTTTTATGTACTTTAATCTGTTTGGTACCAGTAGTGTGACTTGAGAGACCATATCCCTAGGGGACATTCACATTGGCTGGCAGTGGTGGGATTCAAAGTCCATCTACTGTATAACCTACCTTATAGTGGCTGGCAATGGTGTGATTCAAACCCAACCCCCTGACAGCCCATTTCTTACACCTTCAGTCTGACTAAATATTTCATGGAGGCTAGAAGCTCATCCATAGGGTTTGCATTGTTTACAGAGCTTTATGAAAAGTATTCTCAGTTCAGTTTGTACCTTCTCATCTCATCTGTGGCAGCATTATAGCATGTCAGGCTATCACCCTCTCCCAGGATGAGTGAACCGGTATTGTTACTTACCATCACCATTTCCCCAGCACCCACAGTACTAGTTCATCCAAATGTTAGCTAGATCACAGTTAGGGTTTTATCCTTATGCACCATGGAGCTGGCTGATTGGCAAACTGTTCTTTTTAGATATTTGGTTTACAAAAAGCATATCATTTGACATTTTTTCAAACTTACAAGATAAAAACTAAAAACATTATTTCTTGGAAAAGAAAACATTTTCTGTAATTGTAATGTTAAAGCAAATAGACATATTTTACTTATTCAAACAGACTTTCATTTTTAAGTACCTTCATTAAATTATCACTTACAACACGGGCACACACTCATTAAAATAAAAGAAAACTAATCATATTAACATTTTTATTTACATATATTATTTATTGCATATTATGTTTACTTTCTTTACAACAACTTTCATTTTGTCCAACATTACACAAATTACAAAAAAAAACCCTGCCTCCCTTTAAACCTCACTTCTCTTCCTAAATTTTATTTTGCATGTGTTGTTCCAACACATTCCATTTATTTCTGTGCAATTTGTTCCTTCCTTTTTTAAAAATCCAGTTTCCAATTCTTTTAGCTGTTTCAAAATATGCAATACTTCAATTACAGTTGGTTTAGATTTTGATTTCCATTTCTTAGTTCATAGGTTCATAGGTTCATAGGTTCATACTAGGCTATCTGCCCAAGGGCATTTATAAGCCTAGCCCATAGTTATGTGGCTTTCGCCACCCCTTTAGTTTGAATAAAAACTATGCCTATCATTTTTCTGTGCCTCTGTCAAGCAGTGACACTGAAGTAATCCCTGGGGTATATCTGCGATCTCCCATCCATTGGTCAAGATTCCTCTTGAACAAGGCCAGCGACGTGCTCTGCCTCACATGTACCGGGATTTTGTTCCACAGCATAGGGAGTCTCTGGGTGATGAATCTGTCCCTCCAGCACGTTCTATTTATAACCGTGTCAAGGTTTAAGTCTCCCGCCCTTGTGGTTCTGAGGGATCTAGATTTTATGAGGTGAAGCATATTCATCAAATCTGGGTTTGACATGGCCTTATATGTCAGGCACAGGTCACCTCTGAGCAAGCGGTATGAGACTGAATAAAGCTGGAGTTCTTTCAGTCGGGCAGCATAAGACATATTTTTGAGACCCTTTATCCTTTTGGTGAGGAACTTTTGGGGCCTTTCAAGCTGCATCAGGTGTCTGGTCAGATACATTCCGAATGGGGCATTGTACTCAATCATAGGTCTAATGAGTGATGAGTACAGGGGGACGATGACCTCCCTTGATCTAGATGTGAATCCCTTCATGATCAGGTGGGCGATATAGAAGGTTTTCCTAACTACTTTAGCAACATGAGTGTCAAACGAAAGACTACTGTCAACTTGGGTCCCCAGATCCCTGATGACTTTTTCTGTGCTCAGTGGATTGTCACCTATATGGTAGCTAGGGGTAACCTTGTTTTTCCCGAAAGGTATGACTATGCATTTTTTGGCGTTTAACTTCAGGCCATGGATCTGGCACCAGTTATCCGTTTCTGTGAGGCCCTTCTGGAGGATATCTGTGTCAGATGTGTTTTCGACTATGGCGCCCAGTTTGCAGTCATCTGCAAACTTTTTTTTGGCCGCCAATACAGTTAAACTTAATAAGACCGTACTATGTCTAGGCAATTCAGATCCTATGTCCCAGCTCAAAAGAATAATTTCCACAATTATAATAATTTGCTCACCTAATATTTCTAACAGAGTATTCTGTAGAGAATTTTTAAAGGTTGAAAAAAACAACACGTCACGAATGCAAGAACAGGTTTAATGGCCATCCATAAAAAACTGAGCGCTTTCACCCGCTAACATACGGGTTTCATCAGAGTTGAATAAATTCTATAAACAGCTGATTTATATACCCTAAACAATCAAGTACTTGGTGTATTCCTTAAAGTTGAACAATTAATTAAACAGTTTAATTGATTTTCTAAATATTCAATTTCATCTGTAACCACCGGGCTTCTTAGAAAACTTTAAAATATTCACATAAAAAATGTATATAATTGTATATAAAACTTGTACATACATTTTATGGATGGCCATTAAACCTGTTCTTGCATTCGTGACATGTTGTTTTTTTCAAATTTACCAGTTTCGTTGTTTTAATTTTTAAAGGTTGCCAGCTCATTACACTTCCAAAAATGTGCTTTGATTACTTCTTTCTTCCCCATCAAACCTCCTACATTTGCAATCTATCCAATGAAAAAACTTTGAAGTCTGATTGGGGTATAACAATCACATCCAAGCAAAAATCCTAAACCTTTTGGACTGTATTGTATAACTGAGAGCCATTCTTCCCTTGTAAATTGTTTTTACAGTTTCTCTTCCCAATTTCTTCTAACCTTCTCTTATTAATTCTTATGGTTATCATGCAATATTTTATATGCCCTACTAATTATCCCATTTTTTCATGGCAGGTTCTGTTATAGATTCATCTAAAAACTCTACCAGAGCAAGTCTTTCACTTAGGGCTCTCCTATCCCTTTCTGATTGCCAGTGCTCTGATATCAGCCCCAGGTAGGGAAGGCATTCTCTAATCTGCAGTCCAAACTTCTTCTTGGATTCACCTGACTCTAATACCTTTCGCTCTCTAGTTATTTGCTCCCAGTCCTCTGATTGTTTTGCCAGTTTTCTCCAGTAAATTCCATCTGCCTCTTGCATATTTTTTCTACCCCTAATTGCAGTCACCCTATTGGCAACATTTCCTTTCTCCATTTGTGTGTTGACTTAGTTCTGTTGATATTTTCTTTAAGAATCTAGTAAAAAACAGAGAAGCTAGTGATCTTAAAACTTCATTGATTAGCTCAGTCACAATAATTTCCAAAAATCATGAAACCCAGGTAGTGTTCCAAAGCAACAAGCCTTTATTTGGCACAGACAAGCGATCCTCAGTAACAAAAATTCAGATATATTTTAACGATATTAAACATTTTAGCTTATATATATTGGAAGTAGGTGTGGAAAATATACGTATAATTTAATTTTAAGCCAGCCTATTCATGGCAAACAATATAAACATTGCCGTAAAAGTGCATTTTAGAGCAGTAAGTACCCACCTCCACACATTACTACTAATTAGATCAAACTAAGGGCAGGATTCACGAAGGCTTGCACGGAGTGTAAGAGACGTGTAACACTCCATGCAAGCCTCGCGATCCAGGAACAGCCCTAAACTCCGTGTAAGAGACCAGCTAAAACGTCTCTTACACGGACTAGGCGTGGACATGCTAAATACCTCACTTGCAGCCGAAAGGTATGCAAATGAGGTATATTAGCGATCCACGAAGCAGAAACCAGCCCGTGTAAGAGACGTTTTAGCTGCAGAAATGTACTCAGTTGACAACTGAGTACGTTTCTGCAAATTTCACAATGGAGCCATGTCAGCTCCAAATAAAGGGTGCATATGTCTCAGGCAGCATGCCAATGGCCAAATATGTGGCCATTGGCAAGGTAACCTGATGCAAAAATAATAAAAATATAACCAGCGTAGCCCCGCGCAAACGGGCTGCGCTGTATAAAACATAAAAATGAAGGTTATAAACCCACAAATGTGGGTTTCATGCAATACATGGAATGACAATGCAGGGACCAGCAGACCAAAAACAACATGGCCACCGTGTAGTGGTTGCTAAGGGGGAAGCTGAGTCTAAGACATGTAACTAAGCATTAGTAGGCAATCTCATGTAAATGAGGGTTAGGATACTGAATCTCACAGTCACATAGCAAATGAGCACAGTCTGAGTAGTGTAAGAGATACATAAGGGGAGGAATAGAGTAGGAGATAGGTGACATCACAGGGGGGAATGGTAGAAAGAAATGCAGTTCATTGGAGGTCAGTATAACATGACAGATGACAGACACAGATCATGGAAAGAGGTGTGCCACAAGATAAGTCAGGGAAAGTCAAGAAATGGAAGGTGTACACTGTTACTTACACCAAAGTTTCTTGCTGGGCGCATGCGCGTGTGCACACCATGAAGCGCGAGTAGGGCAGTGTGTGCGCGTGTAAGGCAGACTGAGCATGTGGGAGTGTGTTGGGAGATGTTTAACACTGTTTGCACTGGTGTGCGCGCGTGTACGTCAGGCTGAGCATGTTGGAGGCTGTTGGCAGACGTGTAACAGTGTTTGCATGGGTGTTTGCGCGTTTTAACCCAAAAAAGTAGATTCTGAACCGTGTAAGCACGTGTGCGCATGTGTAAGCCACTGTGAGCGTGTTTCTACTAGTATGCACGTTGCTCCCCCTGAGGAAACAGAAAGGAAAAAGGAAGCAACAGAATTAGTAGGAAGCTAGCAGGGATAACTGCTGAAGCTAGCTGGTGAAAACAATTAGAAGCAGGCAATTACACAGGCAGAATAGTAGACCAGCCCAGCACTTAAAACTCTGCAAACAGCAGTGCAGGATGTTTCTCTTAAGAGACACTGCAAGACAGGAGTAAGCTAATAGAAGTGAAAACTGAAAAAGCTTCACTCAGAGCAGAAATGTTAGGCGCTGCCATAGCTATCATAATGAGACATAGGTGACTTGCTGAGGGTGGTGACAATGCAGATGGTGCCAGACAACCCACAGTGAAAAGACGGAGAAGAGTGTACAGGCCCAGGGTCGCCTACCACGGGTTACATGAGCTGGAGATAGTAGAGCACTATAGAGTGGACAGAGAGCTCCTGCAGCAAATTGTTGAGCTGTGCAGGCCACGCCTCACACACAAAACCAACAGAGGGGAACCCATCCCAGTGGAAACCAAGGTATGTGTTGGCCTAAGAATACTAGCAACAGGTACCTTCCAGAGACCAAATGGCGATATGATGGGGATATCACAGGCATCAGCCTCCAGGGTACTGCACCAGTTCCTGGATGCCATGTCAGCACATGTCGGTGATCATGTATATTTCCCAAATGCCCGTGAGGTATTGGCCAGCAATATGCGTCTCTTCCAGCAAATAGCGGAATACCCTGAGGTAGTGGGTGCAATAGACTGCACGCACATATGCATCAAAGTACCAGCCAGTGAGCAGGGTAGGGCCTACATTAACTGCAAGGGCTTCCCCTCCATCAACTGCCAGGTCGTGTGTGATGCCCAGGGCATAATAATGAATGTGTGTGCTGGCTGCCCTGGGAGTTACCATGATTCCCACATATGGCATTTGACACAGCTGTACCAGACATTTGCCAATGGGGACATCCCACACGGACACCTAGTGGGGGATGCAGGTTATGCACTGGAGCCGTGGCTGATGACACCCATCAGAAACACACACACCTGAACAGGAACGCCATAATGAGGCACATGCACAAACACGTAATGTAATAGAGCGTGTGTTTGGGCTGTTCAAGTCACGGTTCCGGTGTCTGGACACATCTGGTGGAGCCTTGCAGTACACACCAACTACATGTACCCAAATTGTCATGGTATGTGCTATGCTACATAATATGATCTTGCAAAAACAGCTGCAGCAGGACCAGCATAGGGCTGGGCCAAACAGCCCCTCACCATTGCCAAGGCCATCACAGGCAGAGCGTGACTCAGAGGAGGAACAACCTGAGCCTGCCCCAGTAGGAAAAATGAGGCATGCCCAGTATGCCCTGGCCTTGGCAAAGAGGCAATGCATAGCACATACACTGGCTCAGTAGGAACCCTGGGAATGATACCCCCTCTGACTCACTCAAATAATAACATGGATGCCTAAAATGACATGACCTGCTCACAAACATGTACAGGGAAGTGTAATATGCGCATCCGACAGAGGCAACCCTGCAGCACCACCTGAGGCATGAATGCCATGTGTTAAGTAATGTAACACCATGTACTATATGCACACCTGAGCACCCTGACTAACATCCACCCTCACCAAGCATGAAGCCACAAAATGACGATGGGATGATCAAGTGCAATAACTGGCTGAAGTAATGCAGTTAGTCAAAGGGGAGCCAATGTGTTTCAGGCTGGGAAGACATGCAGAACATGACATGATGCACCACCTGCTAGGGGTGGCGTGCACCTATCATTCCATGCCCCATGGATACTGGCAAAGGCTGTCAGTACCCACAGCATGCCCTGAATAGGTAAGTCTCAAAACACAAACCCACCTTCATAGGTACCACAAGGGATAGGAACCTAGATGTAATGCTACCCAATGCCAGAAGTCTAAACAGCAAGATGTGTGCAGTGTAAACGCACACAGTATGGAGAATGTAGATATCAGTCCTCTAATAGAGAACTGGGTCAAGACTCACATCAGCACCCTAACACTACCAGGTCACACCTCATACTGTGCTGTACAGCCGCAAAACATGGAACAAGCTACAAAAGGAGGGTGACTAGCAATAAATGTCAAGGATAACCACACCCCCATGTTGGTACCACAACAAGAAGCAGCATGGATTAGCCATGGTCAAATACCAATGGCTAAAACCGCCTCCCAGTATATAGCCTGCTGCAGACTACTGTCCTAATACCAGGAACTGCACCTGGCCTATGTTGGAATACATGAATATATCAAGCCCCCAAAACAACATTATATTGCTTGAGTGAAAATACCCAGACATACACCGGGAGCATTATACTAGCATCAACACAGTTGGAGAAAAGTTCCCAGAATCCATAAACAAAAATGCCCAGGAACAACGTACCACTCCCACAAGAGGGGTAAGCATACTGGATGTGATAATCAGCAACATGTGTACTGGATGGCAAGATGAGAAGTGTATCCTTCACTGGTAAGAACAGACCATAGAGTAATCACACTGGATATACACATCCCGACCCCAGTCCCTGGCCAGAATACTACAGTGAAAAACATGTGTAAAGCATAGGTTGCAGCCCTCC
Source organism: Protopterus annectens (assembly GCF_019279795.1). Taxonomy (NCBI): domain Eukaryota; kingdom Metazoa; phylum Chordata; order Ceratodontiformes; family Protopteridae; genus Protopterus; species Protopterus annectens. The sequence goes on from NC_056733.1 coordinate 369,815,581, forward strand.
AAACTGATGTTGAATCCACGAAAGGCCCTGTGCAAGTGCAGAATATGGGACACACCGCAGAACATGTTATACAGGCATTCCATGAACACAGCCGGGAATGCTTGGAGTATGCAATCACAAATAACAACAACACACAATGCCATACACGCAGGCATCTGGCATGCTGGACTCCAGCCATTACCAAACCATGCAAGAGAATGAGGAAGCTACCACATGATAGAGCAAACATAAAAAGGGAAGTAATCACTGACCAGTAGTATGGCAATAACATATGTCCACACATACAATCCACTAAGTCCAGCCACAACAAGTAGAATCTGTGAATCCAGAGGCAATGTGACACCTGTCCCAAGTACACAGACAACCACAACTCCCCCCAATAAATACAAATATATGTTATAGATGCAACCATGTATCCAAACCAGAGCTTGAGCTCCCCCAACTCAGTACTGTCAAAACTAGTCAGGAGGAGAAGGTAACCACATACACCACAAACCCAGTCCCACATAGACCTACCACAACTGTAAACCAAACACATAAACACAGAAAAATATTCCCGGAGGCCCTAATTACAAACACACCACACCAACAGAAGCCTCCAAAGCAGATCACAAGCAACCACAACCTCCAAACATAGCACATGCAACGAATAGTACACAAAGCTGGTGTGCCAAACAGTCACAGGCCAGAAGGAGAAACAACATGCCTGATACAGTTGTAATAGGTGTTTGTATAGGCAGACACACTGCTGTCCCACTCACCAGACTGAACAAGGGAAAGGGTAGAGTAAGCTGCCTGTAGGCTGCCACAAAATGCCACATAACACAAGTACGCAGGTCACCCCAAAGCAAGCAGAAATATGATGCACTCAGTGTCCATGCTGGTGTGAATGACCTGAGATGTACCTCCCTGGTCTACATGAAAAGAGACATGGATGATCTCTCTGAGTATGTACCCCAGGCCGGTATGACACTGGCTGTGTGCAGCATCCAACCCTCACCAAGAATGATGCCACAGTACAAACACAGAATGATCATGTTTAACAGCTGGCACAGTTACAGCTGTCGGTCCAAGAGGGTCTAATGTCTGTCTGCTTGAGATGTCAAGCATGACAAGCCATGCTGCTGTTCCAGGGATGGCTTGCACCTGTTACCCCTGTGCGTCTGGATACTGGATAAGGCCTTTGCCACCTCCATAGAGCCATATGTAAGCAAGGCCAAAAAGACTACCCACCACCCTAGAAAACATAAGTGGTAAGAAACATAAGGGTAATGCTGACCAATGCCAGATGTGTAAACTGCAATATGCATGCCCCTGAGGCACTTCCCATTATGGAGAACATCGATGTCTGTGCAGTGACAGAAGCCTGCTGCAAGCCTAGTGATAGCACACCAGCACTACCAGGTTATACCACATATCATGTGTTATGGCCCCAACACCTGGACCAAAACATCAAAGGAGGGGAAGTATCCATATGCAGCACAGACACCCATATGGCCAGGTAACTGACAATGCACAAAGCAGCGGAGACCACCCATGTGCACCTAAGTGTAGTCCAAACTGCTGTACAGTCTGTAGCATTCGACAGACCACACTCTCACACACAAGAACTCCACCCAGACATCCTGAAGACACTGGACAGTACGAATGTCCCACCAAATACCAGACAAGGTACACACAAATTACCACATAGGTGGCAAACCATTATGTATGCAAGGAGTAATCAGGGACCTAGGGACACAAGTCAACAGTAATCTGTCATGTGACACTCACAATGCCAATGTGGCAAGGAAGATTGTTGATATTGGACACCGTATCATGAAAGGATTCACATCTACATCAACAGAGGTCACTGTGCCGCTGTACTGTTCCCTCATCAGACCCATAATCTAGTACAATGACTCATATGGGATGTACCGTACGTGACACCTGCAGCGGTTTGGAAGACCTCATAGTTACCCCACCAAGAGGATAAAAGGTGTGAAATATATGTCATATGCTGCCTGGCTGTAGACACCCTAGCTGAATGCAGTCACAGACTGCCTACACAGAGGCATTGTATTTGTACAAGGCCATGTCCAACACAGGAGTAATGGACATGCTCCACCACAGGAAATCAAAGCCATTGGAGCTGTGAGAGTGACAGATGTCAGCCTCAACACATAATGAAATAAGATGTGCTGGAGGGACAGATACATAACCCAGAGGCTCCCCACACCCAGAAACAGGATCCCAATCTGTGTTAGGCAGTGCCCCTCACTGACACCCCTCAACAGGAATATTGCCAAGTGGATGGATGATCGTACATGTATACTGGGGGTCTTCACTGTGTCACGACCAGACAAAGGCACAGTAAAGAAATTCATAAATGGCCATAATAGAAACATAGCAAGGGGTGGTGAAAGACACACACACTCTGGCTAGGCTTACTAATACCCTAGGGTCGATAGCCTAGTATGAACCCGTGAACCTATGAAGATACAAATTGTACAGGACACTAAGGATAATCACAAGGCTTACCTAACTGATGGTAGGAACCATGTTGGGCATCCACAGATATGCTCCAAATCACACAGATATTACAAACAACATACCAAACACACACACATATTGCTAACATACAACCTGACAGGTGCAGTGCAAACCCCCCCCCCCCAGAGTGCAAAATATCTATCCCAGCAGACTGCTGGTCCCCTGACATTGCAGATGCTGAGGTAACAGCCATCATCTGCAAAGCAAAACACACAGCAGCAAAGGTATGTGATGGTGTCCTGGGCTGAGGCCAACATGGACTCCAAGAATAATGGAATGCCAAATCACACTACTGCCCAATGTCAGCCTTACCACAGGATATGTACCCAAAGAGCAGTGTACAACAACAGTGGACCTTCACAACAAAGGTGTTGCCTGAATGGATACTGCAAACTACCACCCCAGGATCCTGACAAGCTTGGTCTGCACAGCTATGGAAAGGATCAGTATGTACCGCAGACAGAAGGCTATTGTGGACCTACTGATACTGGACTCTACACAGTGTGGCTGTCGTAACTGCAGATCCTGCCCCTAAACATGTTTAACCCATTTGAAGCAGTCATTAAGGTCATTGATGAGGGCTATGTGGTCCACACAGCATAGCTGGACCGTGCATATGCTTCTAGACAATACCGTACGAATTCAGTATGGATATGTTCACCAGCTTAAATATATACCCCTATGTCAGTAGAGGGGTTGCAAACCAGACCAAGGACAGAACTGACATGGTCAGAGATGCTGCATCCATGTCAGACTACAAAGCAGAAATGAGTGGCATCCCACAAGGCCTGGTCCTGGCCCCCCCCCCGTTCTGTATATATGTCCCATAGGTATAGGCCAACATGGAAGGACTGTGACTGAACTTGTATGCAGAGGAGTACAAACAGCCCACCATATCCGACCCCCAGCTGACACAAGCAACCCACAAAAGGGCCACCTACAAACAGACAACTGGAGCCATAGCCATGTCAGCAAGCTAATTGCAGAACTGTGCATAGACAACCATCGTGGATATACAGTAAGTGCCCACAAATTACCACACAGGTGTTAACCCATGACGTACCTAACATGTAATGAGAGACCTGGGTACAAAAGGTGATAGATATGCTGCACTGGACAAACATGTGGCTGTAGTGTTCGCAGAAACATATACTATATACCCACCCAAACATGAAGGTTGGCAGATGTAGATAAGGGGATGTCACTGTGGCTCTGCAGTCATCCTCCATCAGCATCACAATTGACTACAATAGCCCCTGTGGGATATACCTCAGCAGACACCTCCATCAACTGTAAAGTCCACAACAGTACCCCACCAGGAGTAGCAAAGAGCATGAACAGATGCCATGTGTTGCCTGAGTAAACAAACTGCAGCCCCACACACTGCCATACTGCCCAGCTACAGGCAAGCTGTGCCTGATGTATGAAGCCATGTCCAACCTGGAATCAATGAACATGCTGCACCTTGTACAATCTGAATGGCAGTGAGCTATGCACATGAGAGACCTGAACCCCAGCACTGACATACATAGGACAAGCTGTACAGAATGATCCATAACACAGAAGGCACCCCCACTCTTCAGTAAACTCCCGGTACAGGTCAGCCAGAGAGTCACTTATCGACACCTCTCAAGAGGAATCCTGATGAGTGGATGGGAGATGGTAGGCTAACCCTAGGTATCACTGTTATGTCAGAGGTAGACGGAGGCACAGTATACTAACCATGACATATGTCATGGCAAACTCCAGTTACAATGTGTGTCGAAGGACAAACACACCCTGTGACTAGCATCAGAAATGGCCTAGGGAACATCGCTAGTGTTTGCCAATGTCCACCCATGTTGTGGAATACGCTACCAATGTTGGACGAGCCTGGTGTAGGTAGTCCATATCTGAACATAATGCAACATGGTCATATGTGCACAACTGGCCCCTACACAGTCTGTTGTGCTCACTATGAAGATGTCAAGCAGTCATAGAACTAAAGCCCAGGATACTGTCCACCACAGTGAAAGTACTGAACCAGTACACTATACGGTACTACAGTGTTAGGTCATTATGAAAGTATGTTGAGAACTGTCTGCAAAGTATCCCATGCAATCCCTGCAGGCACAGTATAATCCCTGTTGTGGCAGACACGAAGCAGTTGGCCAGTTAGTACACAACATGACACCCAACACACAACCATAAACGTGAGATATTGTTGAAGTTCACACACACCCAAATATGTGGTGGACTTCAGAATGCAATATATGGAAAGCTCACACTGGGCATGCTTGCACACTTTGATAAATGAGGCATATGTCAGACAACATGCCATGGAAAGGCTGAACTGGGCATGCTCACACACTTAGGCCATATCTCCGTTTAGCAGTTGGCCACACATATCTGGTATTTGTACGTGTCAGTCCAGGAACCAACCACAACACAGCAATCTGCCCAGTGCACACAGTAAATGACTACAGAGACATAAGTGATATAGTGGATTGCCATCATATGCAAACATCTTCCACAGATACACAAGTTGGTCATAGGAACAGGGAATGCTATGGCAATAAAGACCTGCAAACAGTAGAACAGCACAACAAATATTGTGCATCCGACAATTGAACATATGGGTGTAGAGGTCAATACTAGGCTTGTTGCCCTAGGGAATGACAGCTCAGCCAGAGTGTGCTTGGCATCTGCATCCCCAGTACAGTAGGCTACTGTGCCACTGTAAAGTAGGTCACATAAGGCAACATGTGAGGCTAGTGAGCTGTGCCTCTGTCAAGCAGGGGCACCGTGGAGGTCCCAGGGATTGAATGTGCTAAGCCACAGCCATGTTGTCGGTGTGTGCTGGAAGAGGGTTGCTGAGGATCTCTAACAGTAAGTGTCCATCAATAACAGACTGAGGGGAGCCCTATCTGCATTCTCTGGACAATTCCACTGTCAACACTGTGTTGTGATGATTATGTGTGAATGAAGTGCTGTGCTGGAACTGTTCACAGATGTCCTCCCTCTGTGGGCTACAGCTCTGCAATGTATTAGCTCACTCTGTCTGTTGTACGGCTCATTTATGGCTGGTGTACACCTGACAGGTGTCTTGTTGTGGAGCAGTCATGGGTATATGTGGGATAGCATGATCAATGCAAACCGTACACATGCTCATAGAATGCAATTGTCAAGGATTATGCTGAGTGGCCAGTATAGTCCCCCAGCATGGGTCCTCTGAAGTCGTCCACCCCAGTCTTCATAAGTGTAGAGTCTGCTTGTGCTAAATACAGTTTGTGTGCAGTGACAACCTTGCCTGGGGGTGGAGATGGGATATGGATGTCCAGGGAAAGGTGGGTATGGTCAGATATCAACAATGGTGGTCTACCTCTGGTGTGGAACAGTGAGTACCCACGTTGCAGATGGACAGGTGCAATATGTATTCCCCATGTGGCTGTGGTGTGTGGTTCTGCCATAGCACATGGACCCACAAATTGTAGTGGCTGTAGGGTAAAGTGGTAGAGGCCTGAGTAGTTCTCACACACAATATGCCTGTACCTGATGTTAACAACTGGAATGGTGTATGTGAACACCTGCATATCCCGGCACTGTTCCCAGGGAAGCTAAGTGTATGTCCTGGATGTGGGTGTGGTGTTCTGGACTGGTTGTGTTGTGTGTTACAGGTCCTGTGGTCACAAAGCATGGTATAGAACATAACCTGCCAGTGCAATGTGCATATCTGACCCTGACGTAGGTGGCTGCAAATGCATATATATGCTATCCCCCACCTGACAGGTAGTACTACATGTACATACCTCTGTAGAAATAAAGATGTCAGCACCCTATAAATACTGCAGGTGCAGAACAGATGCCCAGTAATTTGGATAGTGCACTCTGCTAATGCGTCTCCTTCAAATGTCATAATATAGTTAGGTAGGGGTTTGAATCCTGCAAATGCTCAGGGTGGGTGAGTGGGGTTTGTGTGTGTGAAAGTCTGTGAGAGGGAAATGTCCCTTTTGGCAACTGGGAAAACACACTACAGGATGCACATTCCCCTTTTTAAACACTGATGATGTCAGCACCCTATAAGTATAGCAGGAGAAGAGAAACCTCCCAGTAATTCAAATAGCACGCTCCGCTAATGCGTCTGTCACGAGTGTCATAACATAGTTAGGTAGGGGTTTGAATCCTATAAATGCTCAGTGTGTGGAGGGGGTTAGTGTGTGCAAGTCTGTATGAAAGAAATATCCCTTTTGGCAACTAGGAGAACACACTACAGGATGCACATTCCCCTTTCTAAACACTGATGATGTCAGCACCCTATAAGTACAGCAGGAGAAGGGAAACCTCCCAGTAATTCGAATAGCATGCTCTGCTAATGTGTCTGTCATGAATGTCATAACATAGTTAGGTAGGGGTTTGAATCCTATAAATGCTCAGTGTGTGTGGAGGGGGTTAGTGTGTGCGCCAGTCTGTATGAAAAAAATATCCCTTTTGGCAACTAGGAAAACACACTACAGGATGCACATTCCCCTTTTTAAACACTGATGATGTCAGCACCCTATAAGTACAGCAGGAGAAGGGAAACCTCCCAGTAATGCGAATAGCGCATTCCGCTAATGCGTCCGTCTCAAGTGTCATAACATAGCTAGGTAGGGGTTTAAATCCTGCAACTGCCCAGTGTGTGTGGAGGGGGGTTAGTGTATGTGCAAGTCTGTGTGAGGGAGATGTACCTTTTGGCATCTGTGAAAGCACTCTACAGGATGCACATTCCCCTATCTCAGCACGGATGATGTCAGCACCCTATAAGTACAGCAGGAGAAGGGAAACCTCCCTGTAATTTGAATAGCGCACTCTGCTAATGCGTCTCTCCCGAGTGTCATAATATAGTTAGGTAGGAGTTTGAAACCTGTAAATGGCATGTGTGTGTGTTTGGATGTGGGGACTGTGTGTGTGCAATTCTGTATGAAAAACATGTGCTTTTTTGAAATCAGGAGATCACACTACATGATGCACATTACCCTTTCCAAACAGTGATGATGTCAGCACCCTATACATACAGCTGGAGAAGAAACATCTACCAGTAATCAGAATAGCGCAATCTGCTACAGCGTCACTCTCAAGTGCCATAACATATTTAGGTAGGGGTTTGAAACCTGCAAGTGGCAAGTGTGTGTGTGTTTGGATGTGGGGAGTTTGTGTGTGTGCATTTCTGTATAAAAAGCATGTTAGTTTTGGCAATCAGGAGATCACACTACCTGATGCACATTACCCTTTCAAAACACTGATGATGTCAGCACCCTATAAGTAAAGCCAGAGAAGAGGAACCATGTAGTAATCCGAATAGTGCGCTTTGCTAATGCGTCTTTCTCACGTGTTATGACTTAGTTAGGTAGGGGTATGATTCCTGCAAATGGCAAATGTGCGTGTGTGTGGGGGTAGTAGGGTGTGTGTAAATGCAAGTGTGAGAAAACAGATCCTTTTGGCAAATACTACAATACACCAGATGGTGCATATTCCCCCACTAAACACAGGGGATGTCATCACACTATCAGCACAGCCAAACAGGGCTAGTTGGCCAGTAATGCCAATAGTGCGCTCTGCTACTGGGTCTATTACCATTGTCAGAGTACAGATAGGTATGTTTTGGTAACCCATAACTGCCATGTGTGGTTGTGTCACACATTATGACCTTGTGTGGGTCTTTGTGCATAACAATGCATGCCATTGCCTAAACCAGCAACGGAATTGCACACATGATGTATGTGTGTGACACATACACATAAATACCTGTGACCTGCAGTAGTTACCATGTCTGACACATGCCTCGAGTGGATAAATGGTATTTGCAATGCATAACAATATGACTGTGTCTTACTGTGCAGGGGCCGCACGCGGTATGTGTCTATACAGTGTGGGTGTATATGGTAAAATACCTACAGCAGGGGATACACATCTGGTCTGGGCCATATAGTCTACATGTAGTCGATGTACAGGTGCTGCATGTTCCCACCTGTTGTGGGAGTGGTAACATGTCATTCCACTGCAATTCAGTGACCACATGCTGTGAACCCTTCAACTAGTGTGTTGTAGCTACAGTAATGCTCACGCACAATGTTTGGCTGGATGCAGTCCAGCCATATAAACACATTTCTTGAGACTGTCATATTGCCAGTGTTGTTATGGAGGATAGGTGGTTTTCCTGTGTATGGGAGGGTTGTGTGTGCCAGGCTATGAACCAGATGGCGGTCCGACACACTGTTAGCCGCACATGATTAGGCCCTGATGCTTTGTGCTGTGCCAACAACCTGGAGGTGTGTGTATCTGTGGTGCCTTGGGATACCACCCCCCTGTCCATGTGTGTTACATGTGTAGGGGACGACAGGCATGGTATAAGGCATAACCTGGCAGTGATGGGTTGCACCTGTGAGCCATGAATCAGGACTCTGGTACTGCACAGACATTGCAGTTCACCATGCTGAGGACAGTGTCCAGTGCATGCATCTTGCGGTGTACACTGCTGGTGTTGTGTAGCAGCACTGTTAGTGTCCTAACCTGTGTGATACCCACGGAGGTGGCTATGTAATCCATGTCCTGCAGCATAAGGCAGTATGTGTGTATCAAGGAGCTTCGCCAATATACATCGGGCCATGGGTGTCACGTGCAAGCTGACCCTTGCACATCATTGTGGCTTCCCTAGCATGTAAGCACACATTGACAGCCAGAGGATACCCTATGAATGACATTGGAGACTGAGCAGAATGTAGACATACAACACCCTTCCTACATATAGTGGTAGCATACCTGGTGAGGGTATGTTGGCAACCAAGATCAGGCTCATACTGGCTCGTGCCACATGCTGAGAGATCCATTCTATGTTCCCTATCATGTAGTCCAGGGAGGTATGTCTCAGGTCATCCATAGTGGCATGGTCAATGACTGAGTCATATGTGTCCATGCCTCTGACTGACCTGTATGCATGTGTTCTGTGGTGGACCATAGTGCCCCTGAGGCATATCACTGTGACCTTCACCAGATACAGTCTGTTGAGTAGGACTCCAGTGCAGTACCCAAGACAGATACCTGACACATCTGTAGCAGGTGTGTTGTGTAGCCCTACAGGCTGTAAGTGTGTGGCACATGGGATGTGTGTGTCATGTGTGGCATGTGCTCTGTTCTGATGGAACATATGCCTGTGTGCCAGCTGCAGAGGTGTGTGATGCTCAGGCAGGATGCTATTCTGAGTCCCCACATATGCCCCAGTGTGTTCAGCATGCTGTCAGTGCATGTCTATGTCTGACTTGTATTGTAGTCACTGTAATATGACATGCCACCTGACAGGGTATGGCATTACTGGGTTCAGAGAGCTCAGTCCCCAGATGGCTATGTGGTGGCATCCCACACATGTGTTGTACATTCCTGGCCAAGGGTGATGGCTGAAAGTATACATGTGGCAGCTGTGACATTGCCACATGACTCACATAAACCACAACTGGACCATAGAGGTGATTCACAGGTTACCTTTGCACATGCTACCCTAGTAGTGTGATTGCCATGGTGAGTACCAACACATAGGGTCAATGGGGAACAACATACTGAAGGTGTGTATGTGTGGGTGTACTGCTACTGTTTCATAGCACTGGCATATATGACTGCACACGTGGGTAAATGCCAGGTAAGACATGTGCAATGTGTCACAGGCAACGTACATGCGAACAGGACGGACAGTGACGTTCTGTCATGTGTAAACTTGACATACGTATCGTACTCTATGCAGATGTCACTAGCAGTCCACAGAAGCACTGTAACTCTGCATTGCAGGTGTAAGCAGTGTTCCAGGGAACCCCAAGCAAACATGCATGCAAACAAAGCTACAGTAAGCAGGGCTGGAAGTAGTTCATTGTACAACAAAGAAGGGGTAACACTAACAGTAAGTAACAATGCAAATATGTAGGCACTATCAACATGTACCCAGGAATACACAGCGCAGATGGCCATGGTAGAACTGATATTATGTCATAGTTAATTGTGATTTGGATTACATTGGTACTGTACACATATCAACATGCGCAAACATACACGTTGCATAGTCGTTGTGGGCAACTTGACACCATTACTGTACATGTCCATCATTGCATATCACTACTTGCATTAGCTTCCCCCCTGTGCTTCCCATGTATGTGGCTATCTGTTGACATCCTTACCACCGGCATGCAATTATGTGCAGCTGTTACACTTTGGTACGTACTTTGGGTGCAGATAACAATTCAGGACATTCATACGGTTACTGCATCAGGCATGCTGGGATATACACACAGTCATATCAGCACACTGTACTGTTACCAACATGATACTACTAATATACTTCTATGTAGTCACCCTGTGCATCAGCAATGTGTTTACCTGTTCCCGCAATGATGTTGGAGATTGCAGGAGGTGGCACAGTGTCATCATATGCACAGGGTGTGAATTAGGTATGCCTGAGTCTGCCACTGATACCACCAATTGACATGTGTGTGTATGTGTGTTGGTGAGGGCAGCAGTACAGGGTGGGGCACTGTTGGTGCAGTGTGTGCGTGTATGTGGTCGCCCTAGGTGTTAACATTTCGCATGTGTGTATGCACGCACACAGTTCCACCTCATGGCTGCCATATACAGGGGTTTATGGACAGCCACAGACTGCACCTGGCAGGTCATACAGATCAGTGTCTGTGGGCACGGACACGGTACCTGTGCCTGGCAGGGGTGCTATGGACCATATCCAGTACTAAGCCAGACTGGGTACTGTTATCAGAAGCGGGAGTGTGTTGACTGGACACAGGTCCCTGTTGGGACTGTCCAGAGCCACGTGCACGTGGTCTCCTGGGGTGTTCCAATGACAGCACAGACCCAGCATTGCTGGGGCTGCTGTTGGCACTATGGGGGCATGTGCGGGCCTGTTGTCGTCGCGCCGACTGCCAGCTGCTGCTGTTCCTGTCATATGGCCGCGTCGACGCCGCAACCGCCCACCATTGCCCTGGCTCATGGACATTTGGTTGTGGAACTGCTGTAATATGTCCCCACAACGTCTGTCTATGACATCGGTGAAATTACGAATAGCATCCGCGATGTCACGCATACTGTCAGTCATGGCTGTGCGACATGCTCTCAGCTCCCTCAGACCCTGTCTGGTGTACCTTTCCATACGTGACTGTGCCTGCATGACAGCCCGAAACATAGCTGAGGTTGACAGACCTCTTTGGGTACGTCTGCCTGAGGCAGTACGCCCATGGATGCTCCCACAAGAACCCATGGGCAACTGTCTGTGTGGTACCATCGCAGGACCCTGCCCATGGCTGCTGTGTGGGGAAGCATGTGCCACAGATACCACATTACCCTGGTCAATGCCCATTGTATCCTGTCCATCACCTAGGGACAATGGTGACAAAGGATGTACTGGCAGGATGACTGTGCGCAATGATGGGGTTGACAGCTGTGTACTGTCAATTGGCTGACCAATGGCAGACCCTGACACACCTTCCTGTACCATTACACAGATATCATCATTACCAGTACCTGTGGCACCAGATTCAGGTTCCCTGCTGCAGGACACCAGAGCAGCACCAGAACCTGTGGGAGGAAGACAGGAAACACAGTTTACAGTGTCCACACAATGTTACCAGTGACGCACTTAGGCACACATGCACACATACACACATGGACACATGCACACATGCACACATGGACACAGGCACACATGCACACATGGACACAGGCACACATGCAGACATGCACACGTGGACACATGCACACAGGCACACATGCACACATGCACACAGGCACACATGCACACATGCACACATGCAGACATGCACACGTGGACACATGCACACGTGGACACATGCACACATGCACACGTGGACACATGCACACATGGACACATGCACACATGCACACGTGGTCATGTGTACACATGCACACATGCACACATGCACACGTGGACACATGCACACATGCACACATGCACACGTGGACACAGGCACACATGCACACATGCACACGTGGACACAGGCACACCTGCACACATGCACACATGCACACCCTGCAGTATACACACAGAGCACTACTGAGTTACACTAGTGTTACTAGCACTATCAGGACTATTATAGGTATTGTTAAACACACTCAGCAGCATGGATGGCCTGCCTTGCTGTAACCCCGGAGGGACCTGCAGAAATGATGAGATTAATGTCAGTGGGCACAACTGTGCCATTGATACTGCATATGATACAGTGCAGTAGTACACCAGTTGCCTTTCACATGTCAGCTGCTGATATTGCCAATATCACACATGCACAATTACATACTATGATGACAGCTACATACCACGGACACACCTTACACATGCATAAACTAACAGTGTACAGAACAGTCAAGTGTACATATGGCATATTACCTGCACGCTCCATGTCGTGCTGCTGTGTGGATCCAGCCTCCATCATGATGCAGGTGTATTGCTGTTGCTGTTCCGGGGCTGGAGCCACAACACTTAGGAGTAGCCCCTCCAGTCTGGTGAGGGGGGGATGTGTGGCCACCCCACCTCCTGTGGCAACCTGTTGCCTGTGGATATCCGATGCACGCTGATAGACATTTCTGATTAAATCACTGCAGTGATGTCGTACCTGCTCATATGTCCTATTATGCGTGCCAATGTCATTTACCCTACGGACAAGGTCTTGCCACAGTGCAGCCCTCTCCTGCTTATTCTGACTGGTGCAGGAAAACAGTATGTCATACTCCCGCACCAGGCTCTGGTGTATCTCCTCATCTTCCGCTGCAGAGTAGGCGGGATTACGCTGACGCACCATCTCCCTGGAAGAGAACACAAACAGGATATCAGCAGACTATGTCAGCAATATATGGCACACATACTATACATGATACTCATGTGTAGTGATATACTACTACTCCCATATGTTGCATGTGTGTGTCTCATGGTGGATACACAAGTACATGGCCAGATATCAGTGCTCAGCCAACACCTGTGCAACAATACCTGCCACATTCCACACAACATAGTAGCATGCCCCATCGGTCAGCACACACTGACAGGTCCAATGCACAACCTCACTCTGGGGGTTCATCCCAAGGTACTGTATGTGGGACGCCATCCACTAGTGTGATGTGGACACAAGTTACTCGGCCTGGATATACATATCCCACCACCACCACCAGCACAGTAGACTACTTTGATATGTATGTGATTAGACAGTTATTCACTTGTTAGGACTGAGATGGTATCCATGCAGCACACTGGGCCAATGGAAGCCACAAGCCACACTACTGACCCCTTTGCAAATGCTTACCACGGACATCCCACAGATTGCATGGAACTTGCACATACATTTCTAACCCAGACCCTATGCACAAAGGTTAGGCATCCTGTCTGGTGGACCCCAGACAGAGGCAGATTGTATAACAATAGCAGGAGGCTACTGCAGGACAGAGCAGATTCACATTAAGGGAAGGCATCTGTGGTCAGCACTGGTACTACGCTACGGTTTCTCATAACAATGGCCATGGCCTACTCTGGGAGAGAAATGGCCACAAACACTATGGATAACCACAAGGCCTTCTTCAGTTATGTTACACATATGGACCAAATGCCTCAGATATGCTCTGCGTTAATACACACCTACTTAACATTCACCAAACACACAGATATTGGCAACATTCTTGCAGACAGGTTCGGTGCACGTATCCCCCCTCCTTCTCCCCCACCAGTTGAAATACTTATCACAGCTGTATGTAACCTCCCTATCATCTCACATGTCAAGGTGAGGGCCGCCCTCAGCAAAGCAGAACACACAGCATCACTGTGACCTGATGGTATCCCTGGATGTGTGCTACATGCACTCCAAGAGGACATACAACCGCATATAAGACTGATAATTAATCTTGGCCGTACTACAGGATATGTACCTGGACACTGGCATACAGCAACAGTGGTCCCACACCACTAAGGAGGCACCTCTACTGACCCTGGGAAGTACTACATCATATACATAACTGGCCTGGTCTGCTAAGCTATGGAATTATTCAGTATGGGATGCATATGCAGTGATATTGGGTACCTGCAGACACTTGTTCCCAGCCAGTTTACCTTTGTGATGGGCTGATCCTGCCTTTTGAACCTGGCTGACCTTTCAAAACAGTCACTACAGCCATTGCTGAGGGCAACGCACAGACAACTGCTGCCAGGATCATGGCCTAACACTGATTGACATGTAATGTATAGTCATCCCCTTTTGGTGGAACTACGTACACAACATATCACATGGACATACCTATAGATACAGACCTATGACACATTTGGAGGGTTCACAGTATGCAGACTATTAACCTGCTACTTTACATTACCTGTGTTTGTCGCAGCTGGTTGCGTTACCACTGCTTCTGCTTCCTGCTGCTGCTGGCACGGCTTGGTACTGTCACTGCTGACAGCTTAGACTCACAGTGTGTAGCGTGTGTTTTTTTTTTTTCTCTGTCTCTGTCTGTCTCTCTCCCTCTGTCTGCTTCCAGACAGTGCAATGAACGTATTGCATGTGTGGAGTGTTAGTACAGGATGCTTTTGTAGGTATCTGCATAGGTCCATGTGATGACTTCTGCACCAATTGTAAGCCAGCATTTGCTAATTGCATGCAGCCAGTTGTGTACTGATTGCAGTTCTCACTGTGATTTCAGGACAGTGCTATAAAAGGGTATGTGAGATAGGCATTGCCCTTTCAGATTGTAAGGGCGGGGACCATGCTGGTATGCTGTGGACACTGTTCTGTGAGTGTAAAGGATAGTATCTCTCTCATGATTCAGGCTGTGTTGTAGATTCACATTTCCCCATTCCTCTCTCCTGTTCCCTGTAGTAAGTGTGTATGCACAATGACACCTACAACTATATATATATATATATATATATATATATATATATATATATATGTAAATATACATACATTTATATATGTACATTAACTGACATTATTACCTACAAGCTACCAACTAGCATTGCTGTTTCTGTTCACACACTACTATTATGGGAATCCAGTAGTTTTGACAGTAATTCTAAATGACATGCTTTGTGTATTACACATCCTATATTCCATTTACATTCATTCCTACTATTACATGTTATATTTATTTTAGCACAATGTTCTTGTATAAGAGTCATGGCTTAGTGGTAGGTCATATAAACTACTGTTTCCAAGGTCCTGGGTTCAGGACTGACAGTGGGATTTTATTTTGCTTTTGAACTGACTACAGGACCTGTCAATCAGAGTGACTAAGGCACTTTTAACAGTTGTAACCGGGTTAGCGCTGGTTTGCGTGGAGCTCATGCATGCGCACTGGTGTTTAGCTCCGCGCACACCCGTTACAACCGATTAACAGTGCTTACTCTGGCGCACACCCGCGCTATTTTCTTCGAAAGAAATGAAAATGGGGAGGCAAGAAAGTGGTGAAAAAGGGGTCACAAAGAAGGTAAGACAGTAGGGAAACAAGCTTGGGATTTGCAGGAGGGATGTAGGTAAGGCCCATAGCTGCTCATTTCTTCATCAGCAACAGCTGTGCATATGTATGTAATTTGGTGTGACATGTGAAACCTTCCACCACTGAGAGAGGTGTCAGGACAACAATAATACTTGTTGTACAGCCAATTGTAATTGATAGTTTCCATGTCCAGCAGACATGTGTGCAGAATGGGCAGCTATGTATGGGGCGTAATTTTTTTGTGGGTACAGAGTGCCCTTTTTTTTCAGGTGAGAGTGGTATGTCAGGTGAAGGAAGTCGGTATAGCTGGGGAGGTAGGTTGGGTAGGTCAACAGACAAGACAAACAAGACGCATACAGGGGCAGTGTATGACACATGTGGTGGGGGTTACACAATTGACGGGGACGGAGGTTTGGATATCCAGAGCCCATGAGCCCACAGATGGCAACAGTGGAACTGATATCCCCACCCATAGGCAGTTGCCACTGTTCCTTCACTGCCCAGGACGGGGCTATGCTGGGGGCTGTGTAGGCCAGGCAACAGGCATGCCTGTAAGTTGTGCCACCTGTGCCTCAAGCTGGCGTAGGGGCCCAAGAACAGAGTCCTGGATTTCCCTACGCACCACAGTCCGGACACTACGGAGGGTGAGTGGTCGTTCTCCTCCGGCCACACTTGCAGAGGGGGGACGAGCCCCATCCCCTGCAGCACTTCCACCCGCAGGTGGCACAGGGCCACCGGAGGAGGGTCCAGACTGGGCACTAATTCCAGGTGCACTCGCCAGCTGAGGTGGGAGAGGTGGGTCCGCTGGAACCCGCCTTCCCTGTCGTCCTATGTTTTGCATTATGTTATGACAGTATGGGTTAGTGACATATAATACCATTCACAATTAGTTGTAACAGCATGCATTAGTATTCCCATTAACCAAACACCCAGATATTCACACCATTGAGCAGCGAGCATAACACATGCATAATTTGAACAGCAATACACAGTCCAACAACATGCAGGGTTGATTGATGGCAACAGGCCATCAGATTTGGATGTATGAACAGGGCAGATGCATCAACGGACATGCAAATATATATGAGCCAACAGGACAAATGTCCAGGGGTGTTAATTGTGATTGCACATACTATTTTCACATGGAATGGGTTATATGTGGTTATAGGGTGGGGTGAAGAAAATAATATTAACACCTTCGAATACCAATACATATGCTGTACATTTCTAATAGCTGCACATATATACACACTACTGTTCTAACTACAGTTTCCTATATGATAACTACTTCAACTTGGTGATAGGACTGTTACTGTTACATCAATATACATTTTATTGTTCTTCATACACATTCATATCTAGCATTGTTCAGCTACATCATCCTGCTACATTTGCTTTATATAGCTATAGACAAGTGTGGATGTTTGGTATATCAGACAATCATACTATCTGCATATTACAGACTGAGAGCAACATATCCAGATTTTGGGATACACATTCCAGATGCAGCAACACTTTGAACAAATTTCGCTGTTTGGTTTTGATTCTCACATGCATTTCATTCTGTACTGACTGCAGTATACTTTATTCAGGGGTTATTACTACTGTATTGCTGGATTCATGACACTTTCTCACACTCTCTCACTTGTTTTCATTTTACTATTCAGGATAGTACTTACTTCTAGGCTTTATTGACATGTTTTACCTGTAGTTATTACAATCCTTTCCAGCACTCTCACTTCTGTCATGTTTCAGTATTTCAACAGGGATATATTTCACACATGTGATTTGATCATCTTCTGCAGCTGTACTTTTCAGCCTGCTGCAGGTTGTGTACTATTTTCTTACAGGTGGGGCATCTTTATTTCAGAATTTATTTCAGACATTTTCATTTTTCTGTTTGGATTACAGACTGCAACACACTTTTGTAATCAAGCAATACTTGCAAACACTTTTACACTGTTACTTGGACATTTTATTACTTAGTGACTACACTGCACTCTTTTGCTAACTGTCATACTTTTATATTTCTTTACAGTTACTGGGAGTGGATTACTGACCTGCCTGGTGGCGAAACCACACCAGCCTACCTCCATAGGCTCTGCGGTTCACAGAACGGACACCTGCAGCTGTAACATAAATGAAGTAATATTGGAATACACATCTCCATAATATCAGCTAGTTTAATTTCTTACATACATAATTAAATGTAACTTAGTAGTGGGGCGTTGGGCATTTGCCGGGCCTCCTGGATCCAAAGGTTCAATTGGTCCTGCTTGCGTCTCTTCAGGTCCACATGGTGGTGATGGACCTGCTCACCAGTCCTTGGAATCCCTGTGGCACTGTTGAGATCATGAGCCAACCAGTCCCACGCCTCAGCCCTATATGCTCCCCACAGGACCTGGCCCTGCATGAGTTGGGCCTCATGATTGTGGACTAGGAGCCAGACCATGTACCTGGACTCCTCAACGCCCCACCTCTGTGCTCAAAAGCAACTACCCTCACCTACTCCTGTCATTCTGGCTGCAAGTCAGTTCTACAATCGTTTATGCTGTGTATTCCCGCCTATGGGGCTTATATAGGCCGTTTTTCCTGCACATATCTGTGATTGGCTATTTTGGAATTGTATCAACTTCACTAAACCTGCATTGTCATGCTCCAGTTTGTATTCATTCCTATATATTTGCTATTATTGCATTTATAGGTACTGCTGTCATGGCTTAGTGGTTCAGTACCTTGACTATTTTGTATAGTATCCTGGGTTCGAACCTGGCCACTACTTTTTATTTTTTATGACTGTCTAGACAAACTGAGGGGTGTGTCTGTGTAAAGGCAGTTTTGATACAGCTTGCTCAACGTTGCCCGTCGGTTAGCTTGTTTGCGTGGTGCGCAGCTCCGCGCAAATGGGGTACGCTGGTTTAAGCCTCATTTGGCTATCAGCATGCATATTAGCTGAGCTAGGGGCACATAGTTTCAGCATGTTAAACCACTGCTCACCTTCACGGGCACTCATTTTGCACCTGTTAAACCACTGCTCATCTACGGGCACTCATTTTGCACCAGTTAAACCACTGCTCACCTACGGGCAGATGCACTCACCCTGTTAAACTGTAGCTCAGCTATGGGCACATCTGGCATTTTTTATTGTTTTGTTACCTCACATTTCTTCAATATAAATGGGCTATTTCATTACATTTTACATAAAATGTGATTTTATGTGTACATGTTTGTCAGGGACTTGTTTCGTGCTTATTTTGCTAAAAATAAAAATTGGTGTTGTGGGGGCTCGAACCATGAATGCCTGCTCTTCAGCCAATATCTCTACCGCGACGCTATTGCTTCTTGGCTTACTTTGCATATTTAGTTCTTATATGCTTTCCCACTGACTGCTAACTGTAGCTGCGCTACGGGCATGCCCGCGCAAACGAGCACACTCACGGGCAAACATCTTTACAATTTAAAAAAATTATGAGATGTTCATTTGTACATTTATGTTCATAGTCTGTGGGGGCATGTGTTGTGTTGTGTTTATTCACATTTCCATGGACTCTGTCGTGGGTGTTTACTTTGGGCACTTTTACTCTTCTGGGCGTGTCCACTTACAGGGCTCGACCTACGGACACGTCCCCTACTGTCTTACACGGACCGTGTTAGCCTTAGGTGTGATTCAGCATGCTCTCATGAATATGCAGAGCATTCTGACATCACTCCATTTAACTGCAGCCTCCGTGTAAGAGTTATAACTCTTACACGGAGGCTTCGTGAATCCTGCCCTAAATCTTAGTTAAAGAAAACATTGCCTAATTATTTGCAACCCACATTCCAAGATCAGGTATTAAGAAAAGCGTAACATATACATAAAAAGACTTTTAACTAAAATAGTTTTTGGTTAACTAATGCAATAAAACCTTCATCAGGTCTGTGACAAGAACTAGAATCAAGAAAAAACTCATAGTTATCTAACCATAAACATAATCAAACCAGAACACTATAATTATAAATAAATACATCTGTCTAATAATATCTAGTAAATATCCATCCATGTGGAGTCTATTACCTTATCGAACAATGAAAAGAGCAAATGCTCTTTCATTGAACCAAAAAAGTCAAAACCACTAAAAAGCGAAGACACGGAACAGCAATTTTTTCCCAGGGAAAAAAAATTGCTGCTCCCAAAAAAAAAAAAAAATTCAAACACAAAATGAAGTGGGGGCTGTGCCCCCCCCACACACCCCTACTTAAGTATACCAACTCCAAGATCGCACCATAGTGGAGGAAATAGCAAGTCCTGAAGATGGCGCATCGATTTTTTTCCCTGGGAAAGAAATTGATGGTGCGCGTTTTCGCTGTTTAGGGGTTTCAACCTTTTCAGTTAGATGAAAGAGTGTTTACTCTTTTCATCGTTCGATGAAGTAATATATGTAATATGTATTACTGTGCATAAAAAACTAAATTATTAACAGCTCAGAAAAAAATGTCAGTGCTTTGCAAAAAAAAAAGTCATGACAGTTTTCATGTTTATAGCCCCCAAAACGTTTATACAACGAAAACTTGTAGAAAAAACACACAAAAAATATAGAAAACAATGGATGAAGTAAACTAGTAATGTATAAAAGTGCGCAGTTGTGTGCATGAGTGTGCATGAGCATCCACCAGTATGGTAAATGGGGGAATTATAATATTATATAATATACTACATGCTAACAGCGGCTTGGAAAAATATGTGTTTTGATTTTACCATTTACGTCTCTGGTGTGATGTAATAAATCTAATCAAGTTGTAACTGAGGTTAAAGTCACTATACATATATATATATATATATATATATATATATATATATATATATATATATTCTATACATCATTTTTATTATTATTTTGAATATTTTTAGTACATAAAAATATGTATAAAAAAAGTCCCTAAAAAAACTTTACAGATTGTGTGGCAGCTTCATAAATTCAACACACTCTTAATAGAGCAATAGTAGTTAAGTCCTGGTTTTCTGAATGCATTTAATTTCAGCTGCCAGCATAATTCTTTTTTCTCCAGCACACTATTGACATCCCCTTCAAACTCATCTATCTCCACACAGTTGAGAATGATAAATTTAAAACCAGAATGTCTGGGGTGTTCTATAAGCTTTACTTTGGAACAGTATCTGGGATTCATGATTTTTGGAAGTTATTGTGACTGAGCTCATCAATGAAGTTTTAAGGCTATTAGAGTCTCCCTGGGATTCAGCAAGCAGCCAGGCAGGAATAAGTTATTCCTGCACAGCAGCGTGCCTTGCATATTCATGAAGGAGTGCTGCCTGTGCTCTTAAACTAACATGGAGCCATATACAGTACAGGGGCATGTCTGAGAGCAGAGCTCTCACAATACAAATGGCCCTGCACTCCAGAAATGCCTTCCAGCAATTAAAATGAGAGAACGCTCATAACACCCCAACATGTCAGGATACATCTCAACTGTACAGATTTTCACAGAATGTCCACAGGTTTGTCCCATATGTTGATGTGTTCCTCCTAAAATCTGTACCTATCTGGAAAATAGCTGAGGATTGAAGTCATTAAATAATGACAAACATTTGAGTTTAAAAGACTCCACATCCTTCAGAAAATCCATGCTAATGCAAGCTCTATCATCAACTGTCTAAAAGTTTGTAAGAGCAATCTTTAAAATCTGTCCCTATTTGTCCCCCCATCATGTTAGGGTTTGTCCACTGTTTTTGCTCCAAGATGTTGAGAGGTATACCTACCACAAAGCAGAAATCTGATAAAATAACAGGTTTAGCATTAGCAGAGATGGAAACCTACGGACCCACACAGGACCTGGCCCTGCATGAGTTGGGCCTCATGATTGTGGACTAGGAGCCAGACCATGTACCTGGACTCCTCAACGCCCACCTCTGTGCTCAAAAGCAACTACCCTCACCTACTCCTGTCATTCTGGCTGCAAGTCAGTTCTACAATCGTTTATGCTGTGTATTCCGCCTATGGGGCTTATATAGGCCGTTTTCCTGCACATATCTGTGATTGGCCATTTTGGAATTGTATCAACTTCACTAAACCTGCATTGTCATGCTCCAGTTTGTATTCATTCCTATATATTTGCTATTATTGCATTTATAGGTACTGCTGTCATGGCTTAGTGGTTCAGTACCTTGACTATTTTGTATAGTATCCTGGGTTCGAACCTGGCCACTACTTTTTATTTTTTATGACTGTCTAGACAAACTGAGGGGTGTGTCTGTGTAAAGGCAGTTTTGATACAGCTTGCTCAACGTTGCCCGTCGGTTAGCTTGTTTGCGTGGTGCGCAGCTCCGCGCAAATGGGGTACGCTGGTTTAAGCCTCATTTGGCTATCAGCATGCATATTAGCTGAGCTAGGGGCACATAGTTTCAGCATGTTAAACCACTGCTCACCTACGGGCACTCATTTTGCACCTGTTAAACCACTGCTCAGCTACGGGCACTCATTTTGCACCTGTTAAACCACTGCTCATCTACGGGCACTCATTTTGCACCAGTTAAACCACTGCTCACCTACGGGCAGATGCACTCACCCTGTTAAACTGTAGCTCAGCTATGGGCACATCTGGCATTTTTTATTGTTTTGTTACCTCACATTTCTTCAATATAAATGGGCTATTTCATTACATTTTACATAAAATGTGATTTTATGTGTACATGTTTGTCAGGGACTTGTTTCGTGCTTATTTTGCTAAAAATAAAAATTGGTGTTGTGGGGGCTCGAACCATGAATGCCTGATCTTCAGACAATATCTCTACCGGGAAGCTATTGCTTCTTGGCTTACTTTGCATATTTAGTTCTTATATGCTTTCCCACTGACTGCTAACTGTAGCTGCGCTACGGGCATGCCCGCGCAAACGAGCACACTCACGGGCAAACATCTTTACAATTTAAAAAAAAATTATGAGATGTTCATTTGTACATTTTATGTTCATAGTCTGTGGGGGCATGTGTTGTGTTGTGTTTATTCACATTTCCATGGACTCTGTCGTGGGTGTTTACTTTGGGCACTTTTACTCTTCTGGGGGCGTGTCCGCTTACAGGGCTCGGCCTACGGACACGCCCCCTACTGTCTTACACGGACCGTGTTAGCCTTAGGTGTGATTCAGCATGCTCTCATGAATATGCAGAGCATTCTGACATCACTCCATTTAACTGCAGCCTCCGTGTAAGAGTTATAACTCTTACACGGAGGCTTCGTGAATCCTGCCCTAAATCTTAGTTAAAGAAAACATTGCCTAATTATTTGCAACCCACATTCCAAGATCAGGTATTAAGAAAAGCGTAACATATACATAAAAAGACTTTTAACTAAAATAGTTTTTGGTTAACTAATGCAATAAAACCTTCATCAGGTCTGTGACAAGAACTAGAATCAAGAAAAAACTCATAGTTATCTAACCATAAACATAATCAAACCAGAACACTATAATTATAAATAAATACATCTGTCTAATAATATCTAGTAAATATCCATCCATGTGGAGTCTATTACCTTATCGAACAATGAAAAGAGCAAATGCTCTTTCATTGAACCAAAAAAGTCAAAACCACTAAAGAGCGAAGACAGCAATTTTTTCCCAGGGAAAAAAAATTGCTGCTCCCAAAAAAAAAAAAAAATTCAAACACAAAATGAAGTGGGGGCTGTGCCCCCCCCACACACCCCTACTTAAGTATACCAACTCCAAGATCGCACCATAGTGGAGGAAATAGCAAGTCCTGAAGATGGCGCATCGATTTTTTTCCCTGGGAAAGAAATTGATGGTGCGCGTTTTCGCTGTTTAGGGGTTTCAACCTTTTCAGTTAGATGAAAGAGTGTTTACTCTTTTCATCGTTCGATGAAGTAATATATGTAATATGTATTACTGTGCATAAAAAACTAAATTATTAACAGCTCAGAAAAAAATGTCAGTGTTTTGCAAAAAAAAAAGTCATGACAGTTTTCATGTTTATAGCCCCCAAAACATTTATACAACGAAAACTTGTAGAAAAAACACACAAAAAATATAGAAAACAATGGATGAAGTAAACTAGTAATGTATAAAAGTGCAGTTGTGTGCATGAGTGTGCATGAGCATCCACCAGTATGGTAAATGGGGGAATTATAATATTATATAATATACTACATGCTAACAGCGGCTTGGAAAAATATGTGTTTTGATTTTACCATTTACGTCTCTGGTGTGATGTAATAAATCTAATCAAGTTGTAACTGAGGTTAAAGTCACTATACATATATATATATATATATATATATATATATATATATATATATATATTCTATACATCATTTTTATTATTATTTTGAATATTTTTAGTACATAAAAATATGTATAAAAAAACTCCCTAAAAAAACTTTACAGATTGTGTGGCAGCTTCATAAATTCAACACACTCTTAATAGAGCAATAGTAGTTAAGTCCTGGTTTTCTGAATGCATTTAATTTCAGCTGCCAGCATAATTCTTTTTTCTCCAGCACACTATTGACATCCCCTTCAAACTCATCTATCTCCACACAGTTGAGAATGATAAATTTAAAACCAGAATGTCTGGGGTGTTCTATAAGCTTTACTTTGGAACAGTATCTGGGATTCATGATTTTTGGAAGTTATTGTGACTGAGCTCATCAATGAAGTTTTAAGGCTATTAGAGTCTCCCTGGGATTCAGCAAGCAGCCAGGCAGGAATAAGTTATTCCTGCACAGCACGGCAGCGTGCCTTGCATATTCATGAAGGAGTGCTGCCTGTGCTCTTAAACTAACATGGAGCCATATACGAGTACAGGGGGCATGTCTGAGAGCAGAGCTCTCACAATACAAATGGCCCTGCACTCCAGAAATGCCTTCCAGCAATTAAAATGAGCGAGAACGCTCATAACACCCCCAACATGTCAGGATACATCTCAACTGTACAGATTTTCACAGAATGTCCACAGGTTTG
>NC_056733.1:369845574-369860574 GCF_019279795.1 Protopterus annectens
ATCAATGGGAGTGGTAAGCACTAGGTAACCTATCTACCACAGGAGGAGTGGTCCAGAAATTATAGTTTATTGGCTGTTTGGGAAGCTTTTCCATCTCTTTCAACCTTCTGATTTAAAAGTCTGTGTTTGCACTTGTTTCCTGCCTTTCCTGTTACTAGTCTAGTCCAGGTACAGATTTGCTGTATCCAGGACTCTTTGCAAGCTTCTGAGCCCCCCCAGGCCTTTCCGTGTTGGAGGGATGCCCTCTAGCTTATCAGTGGGAGTGGTAAGCATCAGGTAGCCTATCTCCCACAAGATGAGTGGTCCCTGGCCCAGAAATTGTAGCTATTGGCTGTTTGAGCAGTTGTTTTCCATCTCTTTCAACTTTCTGGTTTGAAAGCCGTACTTGTGCCTTTTTCCTGCCTTTCCTATAATTAGTCTAGTCCGGTTACAGAGTTGCTGTATCCAGGATTGTTAGTAAGCTTCTGAGCCCCCCAAGCCTTTCTGAGTTGGAGGGAAGCCTTCTAGCTTATCAGTCAGAGTGGTAAGCACTAGGTAGCCTATCCTCCATGGGAAGAGTGAGTTTTGGCCCAGGAATTGTAGTTTATTTGGCCATTTGGGTGCTTTTCCATCTCTTTCAACTTGCTGGCTTAAAAGCCTATGTTTGTACTTGTTCCCCGCCTTTCCTGTAACTAGTCTAGTCCAGGTACAGATTTGCTGTATCCAGGACTCTTTGTAAGCTTCTGAGCCCCCCAAGCCTTTCTGTGTTGGAGGGAAGCCTTCTAGCTTATCAGTGAGAGTGGTAAGCATTAGGTAGCGTATCTACCACAAGGGGAGTGGTTCCTGGCCCAGAAATTGCAGCTATTGGCCATTTGGGCAGTTTTTTCCATCTCTTTCAATATTCTGGTTTAAAAGCTGCACTTGCACTTGTTTCCCACCTTTCCTGTAACTAGCCTAGTCCAGATACAGAGTTGCTGTATCCAGGACTGTTGGTAAGCTTCTGAGCCCCACAAACCTTTCTGTATTGGAAGAAAGCCTTCTAGCTTATCAGTGGGAGTGGAAAGCACTAAGTAGCCTGTCTACCATGAGAAGAGAGGTTCTTGGCCCAGAAATTGTAGTTTTTTGGCCATTTGGACAGTTTGTCCATCTCTTTCAACTTTCTGGTTTAAATGATCACATCTGTACTTGTTTCCCATCTTTCCGGTAACTAACCTAATGGGTAACACTAGAAAGCCTTAAACTGATACAAGCCTTCTAGCTTTGAAGAGAGACTTTGGAGTGATTAAGTATCAGTTTTCTGTACTTTCTTGCTGTATTTAACTGTTTTCTGCCTAAACGCATATTTTCCAGCATTTATTGTGATTTAAAAGCTTGTTTTTTCACATATTGTACTTATTTGACTGCCTACACTTTTAAAAAGTTGTTTTTGTTTAAATAATTTGTTTAACTGTTGTAGGCTACAGACTAAAGTGCCATAGCTTTTTCTGATCATTTGTAGTCATTTAAAGCTGTTTTAAGTGTATTTTTTACTATTTTTGCCTTATCTTTTCAAAAAAACAAAACAAAAAAATAAAAAACAAATTCCTTGTTTCCCACCTTTCTAAGCTAGTATGGTCCACTTTTCAGGCTAGTGCTGAATTCAGGGCTGTGATACTAGTTTCTGAGTTGCCCATAATTTACTTGGATAGAAAGAAGTTTCTCTGTTCACCTGTGAGAGAGGGGAGCTTTGAGCAACCTATCTATTACTCGAGGAGTGGTTCCAGCCCATAAGTTAGTAGTTTATTGGCCGGTTAGCTACGGTTAAATTATTCCCAGCTCCACTAAGTCTCCTCTTCAATTTTCACCTAGAAACTAATGTAACTCTCAACCTAA
This sequence comes from Protopterus annectens, assembly GCF_019279795.1. Lineage (NCBI taxonomy): Eukaryota > Metazoa > Chordata > Ceratodontiformes > Protopteridae > Protopterus > Protopterus annectens. The sequence goes on from NC_056733.1 coordinate 369,847,426, forward strand.
GCACTCAAAAAGCATCTTACAGCCCAACGCTTGCTCAAACCTAATAGCAAGCACTAATATACCCTGACACTGATTGCCCAGCTGGGCAAGGCTCTTTATTCACCCATCACCAACCAAGCAACTAAGCAGCTCACCCTACTATTCAGGCATGACTAAAGGTCAACTTCAGGTGCACTTTCCAGTCCAGCTGGTGAATCTGGGTATCCTGAGGCAATGTTACAACTCCTCATGTACACAGACAACCCTCTCCTCCTACCACAAAACACTAACATATGCTAGAGATGCAATTATACAGCCAAACTGGAAGCTAAGCTGTCTCCACCCAAGACTGGAACAGGCAGTCAAGAGGAGAAAGTTAACACTTGCACCACACCTCCAGCCGCACACAGACCTGCTAAAACAGTACTGGCAAAAAATACACATAAATACACAAAATCATACTCGAAGGCTCTAAATAAAAACCTGCAAAAGCATCAGAGGCCTCCAAAGCAGACACCCAAACAACTTGCACATCCTGTCACAAACCAGACAACACATAAAACACAAAATCAGTGTGCCGCACAATCACAGCCCTTAAGGCGAAATAATGTACCTAACACACTAGTAATAGGTAACTCTATAGTCAGGCACACTGACATTCCACTCACTAGGCTGGACAAGCAGAAGGTTACTGTTAGCTGCCTGTTAGGAGCCAGAATCCGCCACTTAACACAAGCACTCAGGTCACTCCAGAACAAGTACAAATATGACTCTGTCATTGTTCATGTTGGTGTGAATGACCTGAGACGTACCTCCCTGGACTACATGAAAAGAGACATGGAAGAGCTCTCTGATCATGCAGCCCAGGCTGGTATGACCTTGACCCTGAGTAGCATCCTGCCCTCACCAAGAATGATACCTCAGTATAAAGAAAAAATGATCAATTTCAACAATTGGCTTAGCTTCTGGTGTCATTCAAAGGGGATCCAGTGTCTGTCAGCCTGGGATGACATGCTCGACAAGCCACGTTGCTTCACAAGAGACGGCTTACACCTGTCACTCCTAGGCTTTTGAATACTGGCCAAGACTCTTGCTGCACCCATAATGCCTTTTTTAGGCAAGGCTCAAAAGTCAAACCCACCTCCATAAACAGCACAATTAACAAAAAACTGAAGGTTGTGCTACTCAGCACCAGGAGTTTAAATCTCAAAATGCACATGCTCGAAGCACTCCTCAGTATGGATAACGTCAACATCTGACAGTAACTGAAACCTAGTTCAAGGCACCAGAGAGCACCTCAGCACTACCGGGCTACAACTCATACCACACGTTTCGGACACAAAACACGGACTGAAACACAAAAGGAGGGAGTGTATCCATATTCATCAAGATACCTACATCTCCAGGTTAGTGGTGCAGTATGATACCTCTGAGATGATCCATGTGCTACTAACATCGGGCAAATCTGCAATGCAAATTGTGCCCTGCTACAGATTACCCTCCATGACCCAGGACCACCACTTCACCTTTCTGGAGACACTGGAAAACATGAAGGTCCTACCAAACACCCTGATACTGGGTGATTTCAATTACCCTACCATTCACTGGGAAACCTATTTGAGTACAAATTCCCAGGCCCAGCGCTTCCTGGAATTCATCAACTCAAATTCCCTGGATCAGCTGGTAAACTTCCCTACCAGAGGTAAAAACATATTGGACCTGGTCATCACCAACATGGGCGACAGGTGTTCCACACCAGAGGTCAACCTGTCACTGGTTAGATCAGACCATAAACTAATCACTCTGGATGTCCACACCCCATCACCACCCCAAACTAAGGAAACCACAGTAAAAAACCTTTCTAAAGCAAACTTCACCTTACTTAAGACAGAAGTGGTAAGTTTCACAGCCCCCACGCTAAAGGATAACGCTGCCCAAGATGCAGAAACCTTTACAAATGCACTCTATGAGCACCTACAAGGATGCATGGATCATGCCATCCCTAGCAAAACCAAGACTCACTCTTCTAAGAGAAGGAAACCAGTTTGGTGTACCCCTGCAATAAACAGGCTATACAATAGAAGGAGGAAACTAGTTCAGAAAAAAAAGCAAATCCCAAGAAGGAAAGACATCCCTGATCAGTATCAGTAAGAAACTAAGGTCCCTCATTAAATCATCTAAGGCTAACTTTGAAAGAAAAATAGCCAAGGATTCAAAAGATAACCACAAAGCCTTCTTTAGCTATGTTAATAATCTAAGTGGCAACTTGCAGATATGCACTGAACTAGTGCAAAACAGCAGAAAATATACTGAACCTACTGATATTGCCATCATCCTGGCAGATAGATTCAGTGCAAACTTCACCCCCCTCTCACTTCCAAAAGGGCCCACAACAATGCCGGAAAAGTGTAGTGTCCCATAAATCACAGATGCACAGGTGAAAACAGCCCTTTCAAAAGCCAAAAACACAGGTTCAATGGGACCAGATGGTGTCCCAGGCTGCATCTTGCATGAACTACAGAACAAACTAACCCCCCACCTAAACACACTCTTCAACTCCAGTCTCTCCACAGGCTATGTGTCCATAAAATGGTGCACAGCGACGGTTATTCCTCTCCACAAAGGAGGGACTACAACTGACCCTGGTAACTATCACCCCATAAGCCTGACTAGCCTGGTCTGCAAGGCTATGGAGTGCATCATCATGGAACTCATTAACAGAGACATTGGGAACCTCCAAACACTTGACCCAACCCAGTTCAGCTTTGTTAAGGGCAGATCATGCCTACTAAACCTGGTTGACTTCTTCAAGACAGTCACCAAGGCATTAGCTGAGGGAAAGGTGGTTCACACAGCCTACCCTGACCTCGCCAAGGCTTTCAACACCATTCCCCACTCTGGTATTACAGAAAAACTCACCAGCCTGAACATAAACCCCTACGTCATGAGATGGGTTGCCAACTGGCTTACAGACAGAACTCACATGGCAAAATAGCGGGCTCCAGGTCCGACTCTAAACCAGTCACAAGTGGTGTCCCACAAGGCTCGGTCCTGGGACCCCTACTGTTTGGCATATACTTCTCAGAAGTACAGGCAAACACAGGAGGACTATGGCTAACCAAGTTCGCCGATGACTGCAAACTGGGAGCCATAACTGACTCTCCGGCTGACAATGACATCCTCCAAAAGGGCCTTACTGAGACGGACACCTGGTGTCAAAGTCATGGCCTCAAGCTAAATGCCAAAAAATGCGTAGTCATCCCATTTGGGAAAAACACAAAACCCACTAATTACCACATAGGTGGCAGCCCCCTTAATATAGAAGTGGAAATAAGAGATTTGGGGACCCAGGTAGGTAATAATCTCTCCTTTGACAATCATATTGCCAAAGTAGTTAGGAAATCCTTCTATGTGGCCCATCTAATTACTAAAGGGTTCACATCTAGAAATAAAGAGGTTTTAGTGCCCCTCTACTCGTCACTCATTAGACCCATCATAGAGTACAATGCCCCATTTGGGATGTACCTCACAAGACACTTCCAACAGCTGGAAAGAACACAACAGTACCTCACCAAGAGGATTACTGGCCTCAAACATATGTCCTATTTAGCCCGACTGAAAAAACTCTGGCTGTACTCAGTGGCATATCACCTACTCAGAGGTGATCTCTGCCTGACTTACAAAGTCATGTCCAACTCAGAATTGATGGACATGCTCCACCTAAAGAAATCCAAATCACTGCAAGCCACATGCTCTAGTGAGCTAAACCTCACCACAACAATAAATAGAACATGCTGGAGGGATAGATTCCTGTCACAGAGACTCCCCATGCTTTGGAGCAAAATTCCAAATTACATCAGGCAGAGCCCCTCACTAACACTCTTCAAGATAAACCTTGACGAGTGAATGGGTAACAGAAAATACACCCCTGGGATCACTTAATTAGTTCTGCTTGACAACGATCAGTTAATTAAAAAATGGGGTCAGCGAAAGCCGATACACTATGGCTAGGCTTATAAATGCCCTCAGGCAGATAGCCTAGTACCTACCTATGAACCTATATAAAGAGGATGCACAGCATATCAAAAAGCCATTATTCCTACATTTGCCACCTTTTAAAATGGCCAGTGTTGGAGTCATTCCTACAAATGAGAATTATTGCATAAAACATATAACTACACACAATGCAAAGGACATGACACCACACATAAGTTTGCATACAAGGAAATGTTTATTTGTGTACTATTTAATTATTTATGCCATTTCTTATGCAGGTAGGTGTTTGAAATACATAATAACTGATTAATACAACTCTCAAACAAAATGTTTGATACAGTAATGTAAAAAACATAACATACTTTGCTGTCTAGGCTTAGGCCTTCAAGTAGTACAACAGTAAAAAAACACTTGCCTTGAAGATAAGAACCAATCAACACTTAATTACAGATGTAGTTCAGCAGCCTCCAATTACACTCTGTACTCAACCCCCAGGGGGAAAAGAATTAGTTGACACAATGTAAATATATCTGTTACATAACAATGCTTAACTTAAAACGTCACTATCACACTGACAAACAGAACTGTGTGTAAAACAGTAAGCTGTAGCCCACCACTGTTCCCATGGTGAAATGTATGAAAGTGTACAGCCATATAACTTAATGTTTCTTACTACTGATATCCCTCATGTGTAGTAACAGCCTAGGCTAAAAACATGTAATATTCCTCCCCTATAAAATGTCTTACAAGGGCATATAACAGTGTTTTCCATACACTGAGCTCTGGACTGTACAAGGTCACACACATTTTGTCCAGCTGTTGCCCTCATATATATGGACCCTACCCCACAATTTGTGTGGGAGTCCACAACATCACTGTAATGATAGCAGGAATGCCAGCACTAAATAATGATAGTTCGTTACCTAACAACTTCTTACTGCATGACATCTGGACAAAGCCTGGTATATATGTGGAGGACAGAGAATGGAATACAGGGCCATGTTTGCAATATTGGTGTTATACACTGTGAACGTTGCTGGTGTTACAGGATTGGTTGCAACATACCCTTACTCAGGAATATGAAATCAGAAACACAAATGGATGTTGCCATGTACCGATAGCAATCAATGGAGATGATGCCACTGATATGTCAGACACAAGACCTGTGTGGTGAACAGACACAACATAACAGCCAATCCTCTGGCCATCATGTGGATAGGCCTACAATTGAGAGCTATGCAGACAGACTACATTCCATGCAAAACTAGCATGTACACACAAACCCAGTAAAGCCAGCAGTATTCAATGCATATAACAGCATACAACTGTCTGTTGGTCTGGAACCTTATACAAACATGTATTTGGCCTGTGTCTGCAAGTCCTGTTGTAAGAGGTATTGCTACCTGCTGTCTGTAACACTGCTGCCCACACAGGAAGGATGTCTTCCATACATGAAAGGTAAAGGGACAATACCCACATTATGTAGTAATTTATAGTAGTGGGTTGCTATGACATTAGCTACTAGAAGTACTACACAGCTGGCTGCATGCAGTTAGCAAGTGGGGAACACCAGTTGGTGCAGAGGCCATCACCTGATCATGAGCATCATCTACAAAAGCCATGCTGCAACCTATTCAAACCAGCTCTATCCCTGTAGTGCAGAGAGAGAGAAAGAGAGAGAGAGACAGAGACAGAGAGAGAGAAAAACAAAAACAGCAAAAACAGAAATAATAGTAAAGAACAAAAATAATACTAAAAAGAAAAAAACAAAGAAACAAGGGAGACATCCTGAAGTGCAACACAGAAAAGAGCATACTAATAAAACAGGTATGTGAAACATGTCAGTATGTAATTGAATGTAGTACTTGGTCTGTAATAATGGGACAGATGATTTCAGAAGCTTGATATGTGCCATCAAGACTTGCTGTAATGATGTCCTGCTGATCAACTACTATGGACATAGCATCTGGCCATGTGGGCAGTGGGCCATACCTGTCAACTGTGTGGATCTGCACAGAATGACAAGATGTAAGCCATCATAGTGTTTGTTCTGTTCCTCCAAACATGTATATTAGTCTGGCAAATAGCTGAAGGTGGAAGTAATTAAGTCATGATAGACACATGAGTGTCAGACCCCACCACCTTCAGAACAGTCATGCTAATGTGAAATGTATTATGCGCAAACTTCATAGGTTTGTAATAGGCCTATCTACGATTTGTCCCTATATATCACCCCCCCCTAATTTTAGGCTGTGTCCACATGTGATGCTCTGTGTTGTAGCAAGGCAAAACAGTGCAGTAGTTGAGGAAGGAGGTTCAGAGTGTAAACCTGATGTCTAAAGGCACTCCATATATATATATATATATATATATATATATATATATATATACACATGTCTACATATATACAGACACACACACACACACACACACACACACACACACATATATATATATATATATATATATATATATATATATATATATATATATGTGTGTTATATATGTGTACACACACACACACACACACATACACACACACACACACACACACACACACACACACACACACACACACACACACACACACACACACACACATATATATATATATATATATATATATATATAGCTATATATATGTGTGTGTGTGTGCGTGTGTGTGTGTGTGTGTGTGTGTGTATGTGTGTATATATGTACACATACACGTCTGTATATATATATATATATATATATATATATATATATATATATATATATATATATACACACACACATACATTTCCCATACTCTTGAATGATTGTGCTGCATGATATGTTTGAGAACACATCACACATATCTGCAGATCAGATGGCTTACTGGTAAACCGAGGAGGCTATGGTGTGCAGGGTTCTGGGTTACACACTTCCAATGGCTGATAATGTATTTGGTGGCCAGAACCAGGGCTGTTAGATACAGAGTGGTTAAGGCACCCGTAAGCAATTGTAAGTGGGTGTGAAATGGGCAGTCATGTATGGTGTGACATTTGTCTTGGTAACAGATTGCCATTTTTGTGTTAAGGTGAGCATGGGATGTTAGGGAAGGATAGGAGGTATATATGGGGAGGTAGGTTGGTTCAGGAGACACACATGACAGACAAGACAGCATACAGGGCTGGTATATGACACATGTGGTGGGTAAACACCTTGGACAGGGTGGGGTGTTTGGAAATTAGAAGCCCATGAGTCCCTAAATGGAAACAGTGGGACTGAGGTCCTCACCCATGGGCAGTCACCACTGCACCTTCATGGCCCTGAAGGTGGCTGTGCTGGGGGCTGAGCAGGAGGGGAAGGCTGAACCTCTACATGTGTCACGAGGGCCTCAAGGTGTTGTAGCATATCCCACAATTCTCTGCAGAGCTCCCTATGCACCAGACCCTGGACCTGACTTCAGGTTACAGGATCCTGTCTGTGTTCGCTCCCGGGGGGGAGGCCCCATTGCCTGATTGGTTCCATCTGAAGGTAGTGCAGGACCAGCAGATGACAAGGTCCCGGGTTGGGTCCCAGACGTGCTGTGGCCTGGTGCCATGGCCAGATGAGGTGGGAGAGGTGGTTCTGTTGGGAACAGCCTTTCCAAATGTGCTATTGTGTTGCAGTTTTAGAACATATATGGGTTGAAATAGTCAGCACAATCCAGGATTAGTTATAACAGCATGCATACATATTCCCAGTAACCTAAAACACCAATTTGGAACAGTTGCATAGCAAACAGAGCACATGCATATAACGAACCACAGTGGCCATATTGATGGCTTGCAGGTTACATTGTTAGCAACAGGCCACCAATGCTAGTGTTTCAACATGGAACATGAATAGCAACACATTTCAGTATTTGTTGCCACAATAGGATATATGCCCCAACAGAAGTTTGGGTATAAACATACCCATTGATGTGTGTGTTCAGATTAGTTATGCAGATATTGTGGGATGGGAGAGAGAGATGTCAATTAACAACTATGATAACCTTGCAGTATGAGGTCCTCAGACCTTTTTACCTGTTTATGTCTTGCAGGTACCATGTCAAGAGAGTGACTGCCAGCATTCACCCCACAATAGAACAATATTCTGATCAACTTCCTGGTGCATCACTATGGAACCCTCTTTGGGCATTCAGCCCATGATCTGCAGGAGAGCACTTCCCTGTGGAATGAGCTTGCCCACAGGGTAAATTATGTCGGCCTGCATAACCTCAGTTATGAGCAGGTGCAACATCATTGAACTGGCCTCATCCGCCACACCATCAGCATGTTGCTGCAGTTACGAGTGACCAGCTAGCCCCAGGTGGGGGTCACATATGGAGGAGCTCCTCACCAGCTTTGGGGCACCTGCCCGCAAGCAATGTCAATAACTGGAAGATAACATTGTGGAGGTGGGTGCTACCCAGACAATGGACAAGGAGCATGCAGGTAAGGCCCCAGGGCACATTAGTAGACCACAGTTGCTTATCCATCCTCATCTGTAAAGTATCTTCATGCATATGTCAGCTAACGTAGTCAGTCACTACAGTGTAGTAATGAACAGATGTGCATAATCTGTAGTATTGTGGGTTTGTATTGTTGATGCTCTGAAATGGTGCTCCCACCCTGTACCAATGCCACAGGTGTGGCTACTGACATCACATCTCTCACACAACTATGTAGGTTCCTCTGGTAGACCTCTGGGGCAGCAGCCTGTAGCTGGTGAGTATGGGCATCTTTTGTTCAGGTTTGCCAATAGGTTCATAGGTTCATAGGTTAGTACTAGGCTATCTGCCCTTCCAAGCCATTGTAAACCTAGCCAATTATCTCTTGTGAGACTCAAACCCTGCATCTTGTGTTTGTAAGGCAAACACCTTAACCATTAGGCCACCCTCCCAACCTCACCGGCCATGTTATGGCCATGGCATTTGCCATGCACACATTTAACACACCTACCCATAATGCATGCTGTACATGTTCACTTATTGTTGCTGTTAACTGCATTGCATCACAGTGGTGACCATGGTGGCATATCTGAAGGGCATGTAAGAGTCCTGCAGTATAACTAACAACCTGTCAGTGCAAGATGTGTGGACAGAGATGAACATAATGGTGGGACACATGGCCTAAAATAGGGACATGTCTGAAACATTACCCTTATACAGTGGCTACAACAGTGAGTGTATATACCAGTATTACAATGGCAACTGTTACAGATCTACACAACGGCATATCACAATACCAAATTCCACAACTTCTACAACCTGTAATGTGATCCTAACATGAGCAATGAATGTGTAATATGGAATCCTATGTTAGGACAACAAATATGGAGAATAAATACCTTAACAAACAATGGAAGCATATGTGTGCACACACTCCAAATAACATATTATGGAAGCAGCTTTTGAGGTACTGCAGCATTCACTCATCTTGACTATGCACCGTCCATTAAGTATGGGTCGAATGTCACACCAAGTAATTGTCTGCTGTCCAAGAAGTATGTCCATGACATTTGCCCACTCACCTGCAACAGAGGCAGCCATGGCTTGCACACATCTTACAAACCATGGAATGGATCCTATATCCAAAATGTAGCACTCAGGAGTGAGAAACATAGCCTTACCTCACCATTGCATATACCATGGCAAACAGTGCAGACAAGCATGTATGTGACATTGCAATATGGGACACCATTAGTGTAGAAAATAAACAGATGCCCATCCAAGACAGATGACAACATATGTTGCAAACTTGTCATGGAGGCTGCCCAGACACATGCAGCAACACTAGAGACTTGCTGGAATGTCTAGCAAGTGCTGCCTGTGCAGTACCTATGTTGACAATTACCTGGACTCTGCATAAGTGTGGCCTGTGGGTTAGGGTAATCAGATAGAAGAGTTGTTTCACAAGAGACATCATCCAGGGCTCTCTACGGGTAGCATATGCATAACATCAAGTCTCCCAAAGGCATGTGTTGCAATGTGTAATGGTGCACTGAGACCAAGGCTGAAACCTACAGACAGTATTAATAAAGATACATGTGCTGCACAAGCAACACCTCACTCTACCTGAGGCCCACCATCCCCATCTGTACCTTGCTGGTGCCAGTGTACACCTGTAGGTTTGCTGTTCATTATAGGCCAGTAGACATGGTGTTCTGAATTTGGGACACTGCAAAATGACACTCATGTGTGGCCCATGGTTGTCAAGCATCTGCATAAAGGCTGAGGATGGGGAGGGGTGTCATCCTAAAACACAACAGTGAACTGAAGCATACATCTAAAGCTCACTAAGAATGGCTGTATCTGAACACAGTCAAGGTCATGCCTTGTGCCAGACATAACCCTGACTCCACAGCAATAGTGAAGGCACTGTGTGACCTCCAAGGGCTGTGCACATGAGCTGTCCTTGCAATCTGGCAGAACTGGGGGACATTTGTAGGGCATAGTGACCAAATAATGGCAAGTGAAGATGGGCCATGCTAGTATACACTTTCCAGGAATAGTGAATGCTGTAGTTCACTTAACAGGTGCTGCAACAAACCATCGGGTTAAGGGTGTGCACACTTATGCAACCCACATATTGTATGCATCCCAATCAACATCTGCACAACTAACATATTTGATACTGCATTTGATTGCACGTCATATGTCACATATCAGGTCTGTGTAATGTTAACATATGCAGTATTGTGGCCGCTTGGCATATCAGGGAAGAGGGTGGCATGTCAATAAGGGTGTGCACACTCCTCATAGCCACAGTAAGATTTGGATGTTGTCAGTATAATTGGATTTTATTGGTCATATATGCACTGCTGATGAGATATTCAAATAGGACATCAGGCATTCACTACTGACATCTCTCCTCATATCAACCCAGGTATGTGTCAGACAGACACAGAGGAGCTGTGTGCAAAAGAGAAAACATAACTGACACACATATACACATTCAGTAATGGTGTGTGCACTTGTGAGGTATGGTGCACAGCACATGGCAGGGTGCTGAACAGGTGCACAGCAATACTGTGTACATGGGTGCAGTGTGTTCCAGGGTAAGGGGAGTCACCTACTAATACAACTCATGCATCACAGCGATGTATAATGTTAATAACAGGGATTGAGTATAGCTGCAGTGCATGCTGTTGAATGCCATATGTCATGCATGTTGATAGTTGGGTAATGAGAGGTCTGTATAATATCTTTGTGCTACCTCACCTGTAAGTGTGTGTGTGTGTGTGTGTGTGTGTGTGTGTGTGTGTGTGTGTGTGTGTGTGTGTGTGTGTGTGCGCGTGTGTATGTGTGTGTGTGTGTGTGTGTGCATGTTTGTGTGCATGTGTGTAGAGGTAAGCAATGACGTACAGATCTTAAAGTACGTTTTCTGTTTCCCCCTCACAGGTGGCGAGGTGGGTCAGGGTCCCTCTTGCAGGCAAACTGATGTTAGTGTCCATACAGACTCTGACAATGATGATAGGTATGGTGAGGCACAGGTGGGGTTGTCAGGGGCTTAAGCTGTGCCATCGGTTGACATCCCACTGTTATCCACCCCATCTTTGCACACAGTCACATTGCCTATACATACCCCATCACCAGTGGCCATAGATTAGTTACAGTTGGCAGGTGGTGGCATGGGACAGGACAGTGTGGTGACTATGGCAAGTGTGTCGATACACAGCAGCCATAGCCAGATGACTGGTGAGGTACCACACAGGCAGATGTACAGGGGTGCTCGTAGGAAGGCTGCTGGCCATCATGTCACTGGCAGAAGTGCCACAGCAGGTGTCACCAGATGCATGTTTTTGGCCATCATGGAGGCACAGACACATATGGAATGTTATACCAGACATGGTCTGAGGCTCCAGAGGGCTACTCATTCTGCTGTTATTGACAACATTTGTTATCTCACAGGTGCCCACCGTTAGTTTGCAGAGGTCCTGGATAGATGGTTGGGTGAGACTGTGGGAATCCTCGACTGTGCAAAGTCCGTGTTAGAGAATATGGCGGGAGTAGGGTGACAGCCATGTGGCTGTAGGTCAGCAACACCAATAGGTGCAGGTCTACTTGGACATGCAGCAAGTCAGAGCCACTCCCGTAATGGCAGTACCAGCACCAGCACTGCAGGGGGGGGGGGGCTGCTGTCCACACCACAACACAATAGGCCATGTGCATGTGGCCCTGGCCAGTCCCAACATAGACCCGGATCCAGCAGACTTGTGTCATCATCAGGGGAAAGTAACATATCTGGCCATGTACCTGGTAATGCCCGTGGAACCACTGGCTGGCACAGTTCTCATGTCCATGGCCGGAGACGGTGAACTGCACACCCTGCCATGTACGGTCTACAGCTGTCCAACAAGCTCCTGTATAGGGCAGCCACATGGCCGAACTGTGTGTGTATACACACACACACACACACACACACACACACACACATACACACACACACACACACACACACACACACACACACACATACATCACCAATACAGCTAGGGCAGCTCCATACCTACACACACCACATCTACACAGCCCAATTAATAATGAATCCCCCTAAAACACACACATGATGTCAACCAAACAGCTCAGCCTAGATCTCTGGCAAACCCACAACACACCCTGTGCATATGATGATACTTGTGCTGCATCCCTGTCATCCATACCATTGATGCAGGGACATGCTAATATTGTTCTGCTGCACAGGGTGAATGTACTAAGGTGCATTAATGCAATGCTGTGTAACATGTTTTCCGCAGGAAAGTTTAATGCTAACATGTCAGGATGTGTAGCTATTCAGCCATGATGCATTATAGCTGTTATTAACACTGACTGATAGTGGTCTCCATAATGTATTCAGTTTGTGTTGTAGGTGTCTCTGTGTCAGCAGGATGTTGGTCTGCTGTTGTTTCCTAGAAGGGGTATGGCACTGTAGTGACACATTGACTGTGTCATATCCTGGGTACAGCTAAACACAAGTAACTGGTCTGTATAACAGTTACTGCATGTGCCACATAGCTGATAGGTCTGAGGGGTGTATACAGGTGAGTGCAAGGTGGCTGTTGTTAGCAGTCCTTCAACAGTGGACAATGGTAAGTGTACTGGGTGGCGCACACCACATGTTTGTGTATAACACACACACACACACACACACACACACACACACACACACACACACACACACA
>NC_056733.1:369865574-369898074 GCF_019279795.1 Protopterus annectens
TCACTGGCTTGTTACCAGGTATGATGTCAGTAAATAATGATGTACTGTACATATATACCTTTTACTGCATGGCATATAGATAAAGGTTGACAGACTTGGGAGACAGAGGCACAAACACAGCGCCAATATTTGCATATTGCTGTGATAAACTTAGAAAATTCCTGGTGTAACAGGGTTTGTTGTGACATATCTCTTCTGAGAGATATGAAGTCAGTAACTCACATGAATGTCACCATGTACTGACTGCAATCATCAGTGTATGCTACTGGTGTAACAGGGTTTGTTGTGACATATCTATTCTGAGAGATATGAAGTCAGTAACTCACATGAATGTCACCATGTACTGACTGCAATCATCAGTGTATGCTACTGCATATCTAAAGATAAGAAATGTGTAAGTAACACAAGACATGTAAGACTCCAACTCTGGACAGTCTGAAGATAGCCCTACAGGTGAGAGTTTCTTCAACCACATAACACTGTCATGCCATACTTGAAATCATCTAGAACAGCCATATCCACACAAACCATTTAAACCAACATTACTTCAAATGTAGAACGGCAATACTTACATTCTGTCCCCATGTCTGGAACATCCTCCTCCTGTTTGTTGGCTTGTCTCCACAGTATATGTTGTAAGAGGTATTTCCAACTACTCTCTGTGATGCTCTTTGTCAAACACCCACATGGAATCCTGCTCACAGTGAAGGAAAAGGCCCAGCACCCACATGAAGTGCTTAGTTATAGGAGTGTGTTTCCATGACTATATGAATGATACCACAGCTGTTCCACATGCAATTAGTAAGTGGGGGACTCCAATTCGTGCACAGGCCATCAGCTGATCATGAGCATTCCTTACAAAACTCAAGCTGCTGCCTATGCAAAACAGATGCACTTTTCCACATCCACCAGAGGGGGGGGAGAGACAGAGACAGAGACAGACAGAGACAGAGACAAAGTAAGAAAGGAAAAGTGTAAGAGAGCAAGAACCAAGTGTGTTTGTGTATGATCCATGGGTGGAGAGTGGTATCTGGGTATTAGAACAGTTGCCTATATTGTTTACTACTCCATACTGTCACATAGTAATTGCACATGGCTGGACAGATTTATGGCTGAGGATTGTCTGCAACAACCTCTACAGTGTTTGAAAACTGTTGGCCTTGTAATGTGGACAATGGGACATATAGGTCCTCAATATAATGATGCAGCAAAACTCACACTGCAATGGATCCTGTCAGTATACACTCACCCAAACAGGATACATGCACAAGAACACACTTACCAGTCTTGAGTTTTAAACCCCTACATGACTATGTGTTGTTATTACAGGGCTATGCAGCTATTGCATGTGTCACAAAACATACATGTTAGAGAGTTGTCCAAAGGTATCTTTGAAGGTGAGTGACATCAGCAACAGTGCTAAAGAAGAGATAAGGCAAGTGTAGTACATGTGAATGTCCACAAAGGCAGGCATCAATGGAGACACACAAGCACTCTGTCAGGGAAACACACACATCATCAAAGTTGGCAGGATCAAGATTAGAACTCCTACCTAGCTACACTATAGTATTATGCAGTTATCATAAGCACTACAGGGCTTATATGGTTGACACAAGACCAAAGGATTATGAAATCATTAATCTCCATACACACACACACACTTGCTAGTACTGAGATGCATAGCTTCATTGCTTCGCAGGTGTGTAGTAGGTGAATAGGCCTGACAGCTGTACAAGGCTAGGCAAAGGGAATACCTTGGCATCAGGCCACATGACAATGGTCTCCAGTGTGGTTCAGGGGTGTAGTCCTTGGAGTGGTCCCCACAGGTGGGTATTGTATTCACCAGCCATTCCTCTGGGTTACTATTGTGGGTGGCCAGTGATGTGCACTGCTTCCCATGTATGGGAGCTATATTCCATAACATGGACAGTGTCTGGGTTGTGCATATGTCCCACATGCATGTTCTTTGACATGTGGAAGTGCACTTGAGGTCTCTGGGGCATGTTGTGTGTACAGATTGTTATCTTCTGATGTAGTATTCCTGACCTCATTTGGGGAGACCTGGCTATGGAACTGAGGTCATGCTTGCACCTACATTGACAGCATGATACAGGTATTCAGTGCAGTTAGTTACACCTTTCCATACAGGGCATGTGTATAAGGCATGGTATTCCCTTTGTGGGTTACATTTGCAGACTCTACAGTTGTTGCAGGCGTCCAGTGGGGAACATAGCAAAAGGACCACTGTAAGCATTTATTTGCCTATTGTAGGGGTGGAACAGGGTGCCATGTCCTTTTACATGCTGGATAACACAAAGTCAGGAGATGTTACACATCACAGTACTTTCCGATGTCAGTGGCACTGTTGTGGTCAACAGGCATGTAGTCCACTGCAATCACACCGTGGTTACTATCTGTGGGCAATATGCAGGGAAATAACAATATAGTGGTTGTTGCCTAGCCAAGTGTGTTTGTGTATGAGACATGGGTCGAGAGTCTTCTCTGAGTAATACAAAGTTGCCTATATTGTTCACAGATCCATAATGTCACATGTAGGGCTATGGATTGTCTACACCAGCATCTCTGGTATTTGACATTTGTTATCCTTGTAAGGTGGACATTGTGACATATAGTAGGTCCTCAATATAATAACTTATCAAAACCAATCCCAGAATGCATCCTGTCATTACACAATCACAGCAACCTCCACACAGGATACTGATGACAAACACACACACTTACCAATACTGAGATTCAAACCCTTAGCTAGCTATGTATTGATACTACAGTGTACCGCATTTATCACATGCGCCATAGAGCTTATTGCATGAACATTGTCCCAAGGTACTTCTAAGGTGAGGAACATCACCAGTCCTTGTAAATACCGGTATTGGGTGATGTAGTGGGTGATAGATCCCAAAAATAATTTTTCCCTAATCACACATTTACATCTGCCAGGGGTGAGGTTCAAACCTCTATCTAACAATCTTTATAGACCATTATATTACGCATTTACCACATGCATCACTGACCTGACATGGTTTAGGTTTGCCAACAGGTACTTGTAAGGTGGATGATATCTGCAGGACTGCTAAAGTCAGGCTCTGAGATTTGTACTGGCTGTAACTGGGGCCAAAATATTTGAAGTGCGCCCATACATATGTAGACACACAAACACTTGCCACGGATGAGATTCAAACTCATACCTGTGTAGCTACTGCTGTGTTACAGTGTTTTGCATTTAGGGCATGCACCACAGAGTTTATAGAGCTGGCCTTTATCCAGAGGGGTATTTCAATGGGACTGACATCAGCAGGCTTGCTAAAGTAGGGCAATGGGAGGTGTAGTGACTGTGAATGGCCTCAAAATCATTAATCTCTACACACACACACACACACACAGAGTTTCACCATTGCCATGTCTGGGATTAAACCCCCCACCTAACTAGTATGTTACACTATAGCATTACAAAGCTATCGCATGTGCCATGGAGCTTATAGGGCAAGCCCTTCTCTAAAGGGATATTTCAAGGTGACTAGCATCAGCAGACTCGCTAAAGTATGGCAATAGAAGGTGTAATGACTGTGAATGACCTCAAAATCTTTAATCTCTATACACACACACACACACACACACACACACACACACACACACACACACACACACTTGCCATGTCTGGGATTAGAACTACTACCTGCCTAGTATGTTACACTATAGCATTGCATAATTATCATAAACACCAGAGAGCTTATAGTGCTAGCCCTTGTCCAAAGGGATATTTCAAGGTGACTGACATCAACATAAGTGCTAACATGGGCTATGGGAAGTGCAGTGTATGTGAATGGGCCATAAACCATTCCTCTGGGAACACACACACAACACTCATTCATACACAACTTTACATTTGACAGGACGAGGTATATAAATTCTAGATGAATACTGATTTGTACTGCCATGTTACACAGTTATCACAAGCACCACAGACACTATAGGCTGAGGGGTACCAAAAGCAAATGTCTACAGTGATTGACAGTGGCACATTACGTGATATTGGCCAATTGGATGTGTAGTGGGTGGGACAGGACTCATGATTGCAATCTCTTTGTCACTGTCTGCCTCTCTCTTCCCAACATCTGTGTGTGTGTGTATGTTTGACCTATTATAGTGTGTTGGCATTGGATATGTGTGAGTATTCCTATCCAATGTGTGTGCAAAGCATGAATGGTGTGCAATGTGGTGTGTGTGCACAGACATATGCGACTGACAGATATGTATAGTCCACTGTTGTTGTCAGACATGGGCTTCATTTCTCTAATTGTTAGAGCATGCCCGGTATGACCTTCTGTATTTTGTGGTCAGACATGGGCATCACATCTCTGTATGTGTAGGAGCATGCCCAGTATAACCTTCTATATTGAATGTGAAAATCCATTCCAGGTAGGTTGTACTGCAGCGCAGGATTTTGTGTTCTACAGTTACAGCTAGCAACTTGTTTCTGCAGGATATTTGTAGATAGGTTGACAATATGTAGTCACAAAGGGCGACAGATAGTGAGTTACTGAAACTATTGCTGTCTGTGTTGCTTGTGTTACATGGTTGGTGTTAGCAGAGATATTCAGACATGTGCTGTTTTACACTGTGATGTATTATGTCATCCACTACCACCAGATATACTTATTTGCTCACAGTTATTTCCAGGGAAATACAAGATGAATGAAGCTGTATCCAGTATTGTGGTCTGCAGCCTACATATTCTTGCACATTCATGCCATTCTGGAGGGGTAGCTGCAGACACTTGCTGATGGATCTGTGTAAATGGTCCAGCACCTTGGTACTGTGGTGGCTGAGGATCCCCTGCTTTTACATCTGTCGACATAACAGAATGGCCATATCCTGCTGTGGCCATACTTCTCAGCTGTACAGAATCATCCAGATTACCCAGAGTGAGGGCTCATATATCTGGTCAGTACCCCTTCACATTGTGGTTTATAGCCACCCATTACTGGGTTTGCAGGCAGACACACATCAGAGTTTCAGACTTCACACACACCATGGCGTCCAAGCTTCTACACCCCTCCCACTCTGTTATTCTACCCTCTTCCTAACATTATGTGAGTGATATCTGCAACGTATCCCTATAGTTTTCCCTTCATCCCAGCATTATTTAGGGGTTGGTCCACAGTTCATGCAGTAGGACATGGTGGGCATGCTACTGGGATTTGTCGACATGGCCTTGCATTTGTGTTCTGTGGACTGTATTATGTTGTTATTTGAGACCCCATGAGATAACATACATCAGCAGTATGGATGAGGCACAGGCCTTTGACAGAGACTGTAGAGCATTTGATAATGATGCAGGCCATCTGTAACAGGCCAGTGTATTCTGTCATTCCTATGGTCCCAGGGTGCGAGCCACTGGATTTCCCTGGGGTGACAGGCTAAGTGTGTGAGGTGTTAATGGCAATAGTTCCTGTCCATATTAATCCATTAGTCTGGATGCTGGCAGGGTGTTGCTTACAGCTAGTGGGGACACACCTGCATAGGACACCTCTTCAGCATGCTGCATTCTGTGGGTATTCCCATACAGAAGTGGGGGTCATGCTGTACTCATTCCCAACAGCACTAATATGACCTGTGATAAACCTGTGGATGATGGTGGGGTGAGCTGAGTGCATGTGTGATATGGAGGCTTCTTGCAGCTGACTCACAGATATACCTAGGACATTCCCCTTATGCTGCCTTGTGCGGGAATATAGGCATTCTCTCATTACTTCATAACTGTTCCTTTTGTGGTCTGCCAGTGATTGGCCAGACTACATCAGTATTCCATACTACACAGACAACTAATGTGCTGCTAACCTGTATGTACAATTCCAAAGGTGTGTGCAGTTGACAGTTACATTTTATGTACTCTGTCTAGGGTACTTCCACCTGTGTACTGACTGTGTGTATGTTTGGGCCCACATTCATGGCATGTCATTAGCATAGTTAAGAGTAAACACAGGCCACAGAGCTCCAATAAGCTTACAGCATGCATGACAGCTCCCCTTATGAAGTCATCTACCTCTTAGGCTTGCACCATGGTGCTGCTGTACTTACACGGTTGGGTGCTAGCTAACACTGAGGGGAAATCTGTGATTCAGTATCAATCCCCTCATTTGCATAAAACTGACTGCTAATGCATGGTTACAAGACTGACACAGTCTTCCCCCTTAGCAACCACTATTCAATGGTATTGTTGTCTTCTGCATGCCATTGACTATTATGGCAGAATGCTGATTTTGGTTTAAAAGCTTATTTCCAGAATTTTTTTTTTATTTTCAGGCTGATTCCGTTTGCGCACCACTGCCCTGTGCTTAAATGGCCGAAATTGGCCTAAAAAAAGTTATTTTTTATAATTTTGCAACTATTTACCATGCCAATGGCCATATATTTGGTCATTGGCATGCCTACTACATTGAATACATGCTTTCTTTGGACCTGTTATGCCTCCATTTTGTAATTTGCAGAAATGTATTTGGTTAGTAACCAAATACATTTCTGCAGGTTACACTATTCCTGCATTCCTGCACAGATGCCTGCATGCTTCCTGGATCACTAATTCACCTCATTTGTAAGGTTTTCACCTGCAAATGGGGTAATTAGCATACAGGAGCTGTGTCCATGCAGGAATAGTGTTGGAGCACTCGTGCACATCCCAGGAGCTCATTCCTGGATCGCTCATTGGGCATATTGTGTGCAGCAGCTCTTGCACTATTCCTGCACACCGTGCAGAGCTTGCTGAATCCTGGGGAGTGTCGCCTTGGTGAGATTTTGTGAAAAACAGGGTCCACCTCACAAAGGTACTCACCAAGACTTGAGGATGAATTCAATTTCAGCACTACTACTCTCCTTTGCTTCCTGACTTTTCATCTCTCCATCATGACCTCTTTGTAGGACAGCTGCTTATATAGGGTGCAGCCTGAGAATGAATTTGCACACCCCTAGCAATGCCAAGGTGTTGAAGAGTCAGTCATGGGAGGTGGTTTAACTTCATCCAATTCCCAGTTACATTAGATAAGCAGCGAGCCTTATAATAGTGACTTAAATTGGTAGTCTTATGATTAGAATACAAATGTTATGAAGAGATATCCATGACAGTACTGAAGGCATTAGCCATGATCATGGAGAAGCTGCTGAACAAATTCATCAAAAACCCTGAACTGAAAGAAAACTTCACTGACCAGGAAATCAGCCAAAACCTGAACCAAAACTATGAAATTATAAGGTTAAAGGCCTCACACTTTTTCTTTGTAACTCTAAAGATGATAGCACATGTGAAGCAGTGGCAAAGGTAAAACTAGGCGAAAAGGGTTTTGGACAATTTCCTAGCTGACAGTGTTTTGATGCAAGTTCTTCAACAAATTGATGTCTCAGGTGTTACAATTCAGCAAATCATTATACTGTCACAGTTGCCTAGATTCTACAATTTAAAATGTCTGTCTTTCTCACCGTGTATTATATTACAGCAGATGCCAGTAAGCATAACCACTGGAAAACGGTCAAGTATTTCTGCTTTATGTAGAGTCTGTCTATTTTTGTGATGTTTCTTTTTTTATTTGTTGATTTATTTTTGCTGCAGATAGAGGTCTAGTTGTCTTTCTAGCATCTTAACTCAATTAGAATCATCATCTTCTATCGGCTGTTCCTGTTAGGGGTTGCCACAGCAGATCATCTGTTTCCATTACTTCCTGTCCTCTGCATCTTGCTCTGTCACACCAACCACCTGCATGTCCTCTCTCACCACATCCATAAACCTTATCTTGGGCTTTCCTCTTTTCCTGTTACCTGGTAGCTTCAGCCTTAGCATCTTTTTCCCAATATACTCAGCACCCCACCTCAGCACATGTCCAAACCAACATAATCTTGTCTCTCTGGCTTTGTCTCCAAACCTTCCAAACTGGGCTGAACCTCTAATATACTTATTCCTAATACTGTCCACCCTCGTCACACCCAGTGCAAATCTTAACATCTTTAACTCTGCCACATCCAGCTCAAACTCCTGCCTTTTTGTCAGTGCCACTGTCTCCAACCCATATAACATAGCTGCTCCCACTACCCTCTTGTAGAACTTCCCTTTCACTCTTACTGGTACTCGTCTGTCATAAATCACTCCTGACACTCTTCTCCACCCACTCCATCCTGCCTGTACTCTCTTCTTCACCTCTCTTCCACACTCACTATTACTCTGAACTATTGATCCCAAGTATTTAAACTTATCCACCTTCACCACCTCTACTCCTTGCATCCTCACCATTCCTCTATCCTCCCTCTCATTCACACACATATATTCTGTCTTAGTCCTGCTGACCTTCATTCCTCTTCTCTCTAGAGCATATCTCCATCTCTCCAGGGTCTCCTCCACCTGTTCCGTACTCTCACTACTGATCACAATGTCATCTGCAAACATCATAGTACATGGGGACTCCTGTATGATCTCGTCTGTCAATCTGTCCATCACCACTGCAAATAAGAAAGGGCTCACAGTTGATCCTTGATGTAACCCCAACTCCACCTTAAACGCATCCATCACTCACACCGCAGACCTCACCACTGTCCCACTACCCTTGTACATATCCTGTACCACTCTTACATACTTCTCTGACACTCCCGACTTCCTCATACAATACCACAACTCCTCTCTGGGCACCATGTCATATGCTCTCTCTAAGTCTACAAAAACACAGTGCAACTCCTTCTGACCATCTCTGTACTTCTCCATCAAGACTCTCAGAGCAAACTTCATATCTGTAGTGCTCTTTCCCAGCATGAAACCATACTGCTGATCACTAATCATCACGCCCCTTCTTAACCTAGCTTCCACTACTCTTTCTCATAACTTCATGCTGTGACTGATCAATTTAATTCATCTGTAGTTACTACAGCTCTGCACATCACCCTTATTCTTAAAAAATCGGTACCAAAACACTTTTTCTCCATTCCTCAGGCATCCTCTCACTTTCCAAGATTTCATTAAACTCAATCAGAATGTATTTCAAAAATCAGTCAAGTGCACACTGAAGACAACACTGACATAAGCATTATTTTGAGTGCCTTCTGGTGGCATGTACAATAAAAACATAGCCAAAAATTAAAAATGAACAATTGCACTTTAAAATGAAACAAGTCAGTATTTCTCACATATTGTTGCAGTTGCTGAAGTTCAGAAAGTTGTCATCCTAATGGAAAATAAGCAGAAAAAGTAGTAGTTGCCAGCTGTTCCTGTAGTTCATAGGTTCATAGGTTCATAGGTTGGTACTAGGCTATCGGCCCTAGAGCCTATACAAGCCTAGCCATAACAATTCCCTGGATATTTCTTCCCACAATATTTACTTCCCTGGACCCCTGTCTAGCAGGGTGACTGACATGATCCCCGGGATGAATTTCCTATCTCCCATCCAATCATCAAGGTTCCTTTTGAAGAGGGCCAAGGAGGCGCTCTGCTTGACATGTATGGGCAGTCTATTCCAGAGTTTGGGGAGTCTCTGGGTCAGGAACCTATCCCTCCAGCATGTTTTTTTCATTGTGATGACAAGGTTAAGATCCCTGGAGTGTATGGCTCTGAGGGATTGGGATTTCTTTAAGTGGAGCATGTTCAACAGCTCAGGGTTTGACATGGCCTTGTATGTTAAGCAGAGATCGCCTCTGAGGAGACAATATGCCACAGAGTATAGCTGGAGGTTTTTTAGATGGTCAGCATATGGCAGCTGCTTTAGGCCTGTGATTTTTTTAGTGAGGTATTTCTGTGGCCTTTCCAGCTGTTGCAGATGTCTTGTGAGGTACATACCAAGCAGGGCGTTATACTCTATAATGGGTCTAATGAGGGATGAGTACAGTGGGACAATGACCTCCTTTTTTCTGGATGAAAAGCCCTTAGTGATGAGGTGATAGAAGGATTTCCTGACTGTTGTGGCGATGTGGTTATCAAAGGTGAGACCACTGTCCACCTGTGTCCCTAAATCTCTCATCACACTTTTGATGTTTAGTGTACTGCCACCTATGTGGTAATTCATGGATACATGTTTTTTTCCAAAGGGGATAACCTCTACATTTCTTGGAATTAAGCCTGAGCCCATGGCTCTGGCACCAGGCATCTGTTTCTGTAAGGCCCTTTTTTAGAATATCCACATAATTTTGGGATTCAATAATGGCTCCCAGTTGTTGGTATCATCTTCCCTGCATGTAACTCAATGACTTACCTAACAGTGAAGCGGTACAGCAACATTCCTCTGCTTTGTGTGTGTGTATTTGTATAATAAAAATGCAGTAAGTAAAAAATAAAAATTATGTCAAAAAGCATTGATTAAAAAATAATTTGGTGCCTTTTCATCACCATTCACTTCTACTTAGTGTCTGGCCAGTTCAGGAAGAACAGCTGACCTTGATGATGAGCAGCTGGCTGGCTGGGACTGGATAAGACTGCACAAGCAAATCATCTTTTCTCTCCAGCACTCCCACTCGGAAGAATCAAAATCACTGAACTGAAATGGGAAGGCAAAAAGTCTGGTTTGCAGTTTGCCTTTAAATTGTATTGACAGTTTCATTGGTACATTGAAACATCTGATCAGTTAAGTGTCATAATGCATTTTGCCCGCATCATTCCTTGTTTATAAATAACATATTTTTAAATAATAAAGCTTTGTAGACTTTTTACATTTATTAACCCACAGCCCAAATAAATTTAGTCTGTCCTTTGACATCAACATAGAGATAGGTCCCTAGACTTTAATGGTCATGTTTCTGTGCATGTACAGTGATATTATTCTATGGACATGCCTCATGTTTCCCTCTGCTGATATCACTGAGGATAAAACATGTCATTTATTCCCAGTGGAACTAGTGTGGGGAGAACAACTTTAACTTTTTTTTAACTGACACTAAGGCCGACAGATTCATAGTAGGGGGTGAAAATGCTGTTCAGCACTTTATACCAAATGGTGTGGCATTAAGATAAGAACTATAAGGGCAATAATACACTTTAAGGCAGGATGAAAATTTTTCATGTGGTGGGTAACATCAGTTTCATGTTAAACATCAAGACAGCATGTTTACTTCTCAGTACCCAAATAAAAGTGAAAAACAAGCTGCTGAGAACTAGAATGATGACAGCAGACAAAACAAGATTTACAAGAATGCAGGATTTCTCAAAGACAGAAAATGTTTCAGGAACTCATATAACAAAATAATATGGAAAAATGGATTTTCGGCAACCAAAATAAAAAGATAAACCCCAGGATTCAGCAAGCTCTGCACAGAGTGCCTGAATAGTGCAAGAGCTGCTGCACGCAATATGGCTGCCAAGTGATCCAGGAACGAGTCCCCGAGATGTGCACAAGTGCGCCTACAATATTTCCGCACTGACACCACTGCTATATGCTAATTACCTCATTTGCTGGTGAAAACCATGCAAATGAGACGAATTAGCGATCCAGGAAGCAGGCAGGCAACTGTGCAGGAATAGCATAACCTGCAGAAATGTATTTGGCTACTAACCAAAAACATTTCTTCAAATTACAAAAGCGAGGCATGAGAACTGAAAAGAAAGCATGTATTCAATGTAGTAGGCATACCAATGGCCAAATATATGGCCATTGGCATAAAAAATATTTGCAACTTTATAAAAAAACAAGTTTTTTTTTTTGGCTGATCTCGGCCATTTAAGCTTAGGGCAGCAGTGCGCAAATGGTATCACCCCGAAAATAAGAAAAAAAGGGGGAAATAAGCTTTTAAACCAAAATCAGCATTTTGCCATAATAGTCAATGGCATGCATAAGACAACAATACCAGAGAATAGTGGTTGCTAAAGGGGAAGGCTCAGTGTGAGTGTGGTAGCTATGAATTAGCATTCTGTTTTATGCAAATGAAGGGACTGATATGAACCACAGATTACCCCTCAGTGTTAGCTTGCACCCAACCGTGTAGGTGCAGCAACACCATTGTATAAGTCTAAGAGGTGGATGACCTCATAAGGGGATGTGTCATGCATGCTGTAAGCTTATTGGAGCTCTGTGGCCCGTGTTTGCCCTTAGCTAAGCACAGCTAAGGAAGGGGGTGTGTCTGAGGCTGCCTAGCAGTGTTTACATTGCCTAAATGGGTGTGCGTGCCACGCACCGGGTTTTAAACAAAAAAAAAAAACAGGAATTAGCAGCTCTGTTCACATCTGAGCACTAGGTATGCACAGCATGCCTCGGGGCTTAAATGCGAAGGTAATGGGAAAGGAAAACCGCAGTAGAAAGGCAATCAAGGAGAACTAGCATAGCTGGTGGGTGACAGAATCAGCCAATTACACATAGAAAAGCCTAGCACACTACTATAAACTATGCAAACACCTTTCAGTCTGGTTTTTCTCACAAACTCTATACTACCGGTATACACAGACAGGGACATTTTACCTGACAAAACTAACAAAATGTTAGGGGCTGCTGTTACTGTCATACATCAATATGTGCAAGAGGCTGTGGGTGGTGTGGATGTAAATGCTGACGACCATCCCACAGTGATGAGGAGGAGAAGAGTGTACAGACCCAGGGTAACCTACCAGGGGCTACATGAGTTGGAGATGGTGGAATGCTATAGGGTGGACAGGGACATTCTACAGCAAATTGTTGAGCTGTGCCAGCTATGCCTCACACACAGAACAAACAGAGGGGAACCCATCCCTGTGGATACCAAGGCATGTGTAGGCTTAAGAATACTAGCCACAGGTACCTTTAAAAGGCCAACTGGGGATATCATGGGGATCTCACAGGCATCAGCATCCAGGGTACTCCACCAGTTTCTGAATGCTATGTCACCACATGCCAGTGAGCACATATATTTCCTCAACACCCATGAGACGTTGACCAGCAATATGCATCTCTTCCACCAAATAGCAGAATACCCTGAGGTAATGGGTGCTATAGACTGCTTACACATACACATCAAAGCACCAGCCGGTGAGCAGCATAGGGTCTACATAAACCGCAAGGGCTTCCCCTACATCAACTGCCAGGTCATGTGCGATTCCCAGGGCATTATCTTGAATGTGTGTGCTGGCAACCCTGGAAGCTATCATGACTCCCACATCTGGCATATGACAGAGCTGTACCAGTCATTTGCCAGAGGGGACATCCCTTTTGGCCACCTAGTGCGGGATGCTGGCTACGCACTGGAGCTGTGGCTGATGACACCTCTCAGAAATGCACACACACACCTGAACAAGAACTCCATAATGAGGCACATGCACAAACCAGAATCATAACAGAGCGTGTGTTTGCGATGCTCAAGTCACAGTTCCACTCCCTGGACATATCCAGTGAAGCCTTGCAGTACTCTTCAGCTACATGTACACAAATGTTCATAGTATGTGCCATGCTACACAATATGATCCTGCAGAAACAGCTGCAGCAGGAACAGCATGGGGCAAGGCCACACATCCCCCCCACCATTGCCAAGGTCATCACAGGCACAGAGTGACTCAGAGGAGGAACTACCATAGCCTGCCCATGTAGGCAGAAGGATGCATGCCCAGGCCTTGGCAAAGAGGAAGTGCATAGCACATACACTGACATGGTAGGGACCCAGGGAATGGCACCTCTCTCTGAGTTGCACATACAGTAAAAGGGATGCCAAACATGACACTACCTGTGCTTTACCATGTATAGGGAGTGTACTATGTGTATTCAACATAGTCAGCCCTCCAGCACCATCATCAATACTGCCCCAGCCACAAGGTAAATCACTCTTCTTATCAATTACTGAATGGAGTAGTATGCTCTGATAGTTGATTCTATGGTATGGACGTGAGCATGTAAGGGAATTGGGTGGCTGAATGTGATGGCAGCAGATAGTGGACACCTATATGGGCAGCATGACATCCATAACAAATACTGAGGACAACATACTAGGCAGTACTAGACAAGGTGACAAATCCCACTGCAGTACATGTGGTGGCCCAAATGTGTGTCCAAAGGACACACGCATGCATGTCAGTGAGGCTCACACACCCACCACCAGCCTCAACCAGCAGGACAAGTGTAGATGACCAATAATGAAAGGCTGGGCTAAGGCCTCCAATTGATGGCAATGGTGAGAAGCCCCCCTCCAGACCTACACAGACATACTACAACAGGTTCTGGCAGTTGTATGTTAGTTCTGAAGGGTAAGAAGTCTGAAACTGAAATGTAGGTCAATAAAATCTAAGATCTGTACTCTACAGATATGCCTCCAGTCTGCATGATAGGTCAGAACACAATATGAAATGGAAGGCAACAGAGTACCTGAAATACCAGTACAGTCATAGCAAATGTTTAAAGTTATCAGGTGTGCCCCCCCCCAACAATTCTATGTAGAAATGCAGTAACATGTAAGTGTGTGGAGTAGTATCAGTGGAGCACAGATAATCCAAGCTGGCCCAATCTACAGGATAGATTATTGCATGTGTACAATATGCAGGAGTCTGTGTGTTAGGTTGTTGTGTGTTCAATATTGTCTGGAAGAGGTCAACATGTAGGCATGCAGGGTTGTGTCTCGGTGGCCTATGGGCAGTACTGTGGTTGACAGGGCCATGTTCCGACAACTGCAGTGCCAACCACAATGCTTTTCAACAATACCCATATCAGCAGTCATCCATACTCACTGTCCAGATGTTAATATCTGTCACCATCTGAAAGATGGACATGCCATGAATGTGGGCCCATATATACACACAGTACACAAGTGGAAGTACCCTAGACAGAGTGAATAAAATGTAACTGTCAACTCCACATCTTTGGAATTGTACATACAGGTTTGCAGCACATTAGTTGTCCATGCAGTATGGAATACTGATGTAGTCTGGCCAAGCACTGGCAGACCACAAAAGGCACAGTTATGAAGTAATGAGAGACTGCCTATGTCCCTGCGGTTTCACTTCAGAATCCTGAAATATCACAATCCTGAACTTCATAATCTGGAACCCAAAATCTTGAAAATCTTGAAAATTCAATATCCTGAAATCTCAAAATCCTGAATCACAAAATACTGAAAATATACAGGACACAAAGAATGACAATATTCCAGTACAAGGACACAGAGAAACACATAAAAGACAAAGGATATCACTTTTCACCAAGTATGAACAGGAGGGAAAGCTCCCCTGCACCCCCATGTGGGAGTTTGTGCCCCCACACCCCCTTGCTAATTAAATATATAAACTCCAAGATTGCACTCCACAGAAAAAAATGGCAAACATACCATCACATGTGTTCATGACTGCTTGTTGTAACCTTAGTAACATTCCCTTTTAACTTGCTATACTACAACATAACTCATGATAGTGTAGTGAAGTGTAATCTTGGAGTTGATATATTTAAGTAGCAGGGGAGTGGAGGATGCAACCCCCCACATGGGGGTGCAGGGGGGCTTGTCCTCCCTGCTTACATTTGGTGGAATGTAATCTGGTTTGTGTTCTCTGTAGTCAGTATATGTATCCTGTGTGTTTTCAGTCTTTTGGGATTCAGTATTTTGAGTTTTCAGGATTTGGGGCTTCCAGATTATGAAGTTTTATGAAATTCAGGATTGTGATATTTCAGGATTCTGAAGTGAAACAGTCCCTGCACAAGGCAGCATAAGGGGAATGTCCCAGTTATATCTGTGAGTCAGCTGCAAGTAGTTTCCATATCACGCATGCACTCAGCTCACCCCACCATCAGACACAGGTTTATCACAGGTCATATCCTTGCTGTTGGGAATGAGTACAGTATGACCCCACTTACCCACAGAATGCAGCATGCTGAAGAGGCGTCCTATGCAGGTGTGTCCCTAGCTGTAAGCAGCACCCTCCCTGCATCCAGAGCAATGGATCAATATGGATAGGAACTATTGCCATTAACACCTCACACACTTACCCTGTCACCCCAGGGGAATCCACTGGCTCACAGCTTGGGAATGTAGGAGTGACAGAATGCACTGGCCTACTACAGATGGCCTGCATCACTACCAAATGGCCTACAGTCCTCTGTCAAAGGCCTGTGCCTCACCTGTAGTGCCAATATATGGTATCTCATGGAGTCCCAACTAACAACCTAATACAGTCAACAGAACACAAATGCAAGGCCATGTTGACAAATCCCACCCATGTCCTACTGCATGAATTGTGGACCAATCCATAAATACTGCTGGAATGAAGAGCCAACTATAGGGATACTTCTCAGATATTGCTCGCATAATGTTAGGAAGAGGATAGAATAACAGAGTGGGGGTGTAGAAGCATGGATGTCATGGAGGGTGCGAAGTCTGAAACTCTGATGTGTGCCCATAGTACCCCTTCCTACAAACCCAGGAATGGGTGGCTACAAACCTGTTCATAAACCACAATGTGAAGGGGAACTGACCATATATATGAGCCCTGCCTCTGGGTGAATCTGTACAGCTGAGAGGTATGGCCACAGCAGGATATGATCATTCTGTTAAGTCGATATATGTACAAGAAGGGAATCCTCAGCCACCATAGTACCAACGTGCTGGACCATTTACACAGGCTCATCAACAAGTGTCTGCAGCTACCCCTCCAGAATGGCATGAGTGTGCAAGAATTTGTAGGCTGTGGACCACAATACTGGACTCAACTTCATTCATCTTGTATTTCCCAGGAAATAACTGTGAGCAAATAATTATATCTGTCAGTAGTTGATGACAGAATACATAACAGTGTAACACAGTACATTTGTCTGAATGTCTCTGCTAACACCAGCCATGTAACACAAGCAGCACAGACAGCAAAAGTTACAGTATCCCACAATCTGTTGCCCATTGTGACTCCACATTGTCAACCTATTTACAGATATCCTGCAGAAACAGGTTGGTAGCTGTAGGTGTAGAATACCAAACCCTGGACTCGAGTACAACCCTACCTGGATTGGATTCACACACTCAGTACAGAAGGTCATACTGGGCATGCTCCTACACTTAGACAAATGAAGCCCATGTCTCACAACACAGTGGACTATACACATTTGGCATTCACAGATGTCTGTGTATACACACCAAATTGCACACCATTCATGCTTCGCACACACATTGGATAGGAATACTCATACATATCCAAGGCCAACACACTATAATATGTCAAACATGCACTCACAGAGATGTGGGGAAGAGAGAGACAGACAGTGACAGAGTGAATTCCATTATGAGGACTGTCCCTCTTACTACAGATCCAATTGGCCAATATCGCATGATGTGCTGATGTCAATCACTGTAGACATTCCTTTTGGTAGCCCTCAGCCCTATAGTCTGTGGTGCTTGTGATAACTGTGTAACATGATAATACAAATCAGTATTCATCTAGCATTTGTATACTCAGTCCTGTCAAATGTAAAGTTATGTGTGACTGAGTGTGTGTGTGTTTCCAGAGGAATGATTTATGGCCCATTCACACACACTGCACTTCCCATTGCCCATGTTAGCACTCCTGCTGATGTTAGTCACCTTGAAATAACCCTTTGGCCAAGTCTCAGCACTATAAACTATGTGACACTTGTGATCAATATGTAATACTGTAATGTAGCAAACTAGTTAGGTAGTAGTTCTAATCCTGGCCCTGGCAATTGTGATGATGTATGTGTCTGTATGACCGAGTGTGTGTGTGTCTTTGATGATACCTGATTTTATGGACATTCACAATTACTACTCTCCCCTTACTCCTCCTTTAGCACTGCTGCTAATGCTACTCACCTTCAAAGATACCTTTCGATAGCTCTCAAATATATAAGCTCCATGGCACTTACGATAACTGTGTAATACTAGAGTATAGCATACTAGTTAGGTAGGAGTTCTAATCCCAGTCATGGAAACTGTGTGTGCTTGTATGAAAGAGTGTGTGTGTCTTTGATGATACCTGATTTTATGGATATTCACACTTACTACTCTCCCATTCACCCCGCCTTTAGCACTGCTGCTGATGTTGCTCACCTTCAAAGATACATTTGGACAGCTCTCTAACATATAATCTCTGTGGTGCATGTGATAACTGCATAATAATATAGTGTGGCATACTAGTTAGGTAGGAGTTCTAATCCTAGTCCTGACAGCTGTGATAATGTGTGTGTTTGTGTGTGAGAGAGAGAGTGTGTGAGTCTTTGTTGACACCTGATTTTGTGGACATTCTCACTTACTACTCTCCCCTTACCCTCCTTTAGCACTGCTGCTGATGTCACTCACCTTCAAAGATACCTTTGGACAGCTCTCCAACATATAAGCTCTGTAGTGCATACAATAACTGTGTAATACTATAGTATAGCAAACTAGTTATGTAGGAGTTTCAATCCTGATCTTGGCAACTGTGTAAATGTGAGTGTCTGTGTGAGAGAGTGTGTGCATCCTTGCAAAGACCTGATTTTGTGGTCATTCACACGTACAGCACTTCCCTTACACCTCCTTTAACACTGCTGCTGATGTCACTCAGCTTCAAAGATACCTTTGGACAACTGTCCGTCATGTAAGCTCCATGGTGTGTGCCATAAATGTGAAACAATGTAGTGAAAATAACTGCATAGGTATGGGTTTGAATCTCATCTGTGGCAAGTGTTTGTGTGTCTACATATGTATGTCTGTACTCAAAGTATTTGACCCAATTTACACCCAGTACACATCTCAGTGCCTGACTTTAGCAGTCTTGTAGATATCACCCACCTTAGAAGTACCTGTTGCCAACCCTAAACTATGTAAGTTCAGTGGTGCATGTGGTAAATGCATAACAGAATGGTCTGAAAAATTGCTAGATAAAGGTTTGAACCTCACCCCTGGCAAATGTGTGTAGGGATATTTTTTGGGATCTCTCACCCACTACATCACCCAATGTCAGTATTTACAAGGGCTGGTGATGTTCCTCACCTTAGAAGTACCTTGGGACAACATGCATCCTATATGATCCATGGCACGTGTGATAAATGTGGTACACTGTAGTAGTAATACATAGCTATATAGGGGTTTGAATCTTAGCACTGGCAAGTGTGTGTGTGTGTGTGTGTGTGTGTATGTGTGTGTGTGTGTGTGTGTGTGTGTGTGTGTGTGGCCAGTATCCTGTGTGGGAGTTGCTGTGATTGTCTAATAATAGGATCCATTGTTGGCCATGTTTTGCTAAATTATTATGTTGAGGACCTAGTATATGTCACAATGTCCACATTACAAGGCCAACAGATGTCAAACACTGGAGAGATTTTTGTAGACATTCCACAGCCCTAAATGTGACAGTATGGATTAGTGAACAATATAGGCAACCCTTCTATTACTCAGAGACCACTCTCCTCCCACATATCATGCACAAACACACTTGGCTAGGCAACAACCACTATATTGGCAGTTCCCATGCATATGGCCTCACAGATAGTACCCACGGTGTGATAGCAGTGGACTACATGCCCGTTGACCACAACAGTGCCACTGACATCAGAAAGTATTTTGATGTGTTCTGTGTGTTATCCAGCAAGTGAAATGACATGGCACACTGTTATATCCCCTCAGTAGCCAAATAAATGTGTATAGTGGCCCTTTTGCCATGTTACCCATGGGACACCTGCAACAACTTTAGAGTCTGAAAATGTACCCCACAAAGGGAATACCATGCTTTATATACATGTCCTGTATAGACAGACACCACTAACTCCACTGAATACCCTATCATACTGTCAGTATAGGTGCAATCACAACCTCAGTTACATAGCCAGGTCTCACCATATGAGGTTAGGAACCCTACATCAGAAGATACCAATCTGTCCACACAACATGCCTCAGAGACCTCAAGTACACTTACACACATCAAAGAATATACATGTGGAACATGTGCACAACCCAGACACTGTCCATGTTATGGAATATAGATCACATACATGGGAAGCAGTGCACATCACTGGCCACCCACAATATAAACCCAGATGAGTGGATGGTGAATACAAAACCCACCCCTGGGGAGCACTCCAGGGACTACAGCCCTGAGCCACACTGGGGACTATTGTCATGTGGCCTGATGCTAAGGTATTCTCTTGGTCTAGCCTTGTAGAGCCTTCAGACCCATTCACCTACTACACACCTATGAAGCAATGAACCTATGGATCTCAGTACTGGCAAGTGTGTGTGTGTGTGTGTGTGTGTGTGTGTGTGTGTGTGTGTGTGTGTGTGTGGTGATGAGTGATTCTGAGGACATTCACACTCACTACACCTCTCATTGCCCTACTTTAGCATGCCTGTTGATGTCAGTTACCATGAAATAACCATTTGGCCAAGTCTCAGCCTTATAAGCTCTGTGATGCTCGCAATAACTGTGTAATACTGTAATGTAACAAACTAGTTCAATAGGAATTCTAATCCTGGTCCTAGCAACTGTAATAATGTGTGTGTTTGTGAGAGAGAGTGTGTGTCTTTGTTGACACCTGATTTTGTGGACATTCACACTACACTTCCCTTACCCCTCCTTTAGCATTATTGCTGATGTCACTCACCTTCAAAGATACCTTTGGACAGCTCTTCAACATATAAGATCTGTGGAGCTTGCAATAACCGTGTAATACCATAGTGTATCAAACTAGTTAGGTAGGAATTCTAATCCTGGTCCTGGCAACTGTGATAATGTGTCTGTTTGTGTGAGAGAGTGTGTGTGTGTCTTTGTTGACACCTAATTTTGTGGACATTCACACTTACTACACTTCCTTTACCCCTCCTTTAGCACTGCTGCTGATGTCACTCACCTTCAATGATACCTTTAGACAGCTTTTCAACATATAATCTTTGTGGTTCATGTGATAAATGCATAGTTCTGTAATAATGATACATAGCCAGGTAAGGGTGTGAAACTCAGTACTGTCAAGTGTGTGTTTGCTTGTGTGTCATCAGTATCCTGTGTTGGTGGTGGGATAATTGTGTAATAACAGCATCCATTGCCATGCTGGTTTTGCTACTTTATTATATTGAGGACCTATATGTCCCAATGTCCACATTACAAGGCTAACAGTTGTCAAACATTGTAGAGGTTGTTGTAGACCCTCCACAGCCATAAATGTCTCCTGCCATGTGCAATGATTATGTGACAGTATGGATTAACGAACAAAATAGGCAACCATTATAATACCCAGAGACCACTCTCCACCCACGGCTCATACACAAATACACTTGGCTCTTTCTCTTTTCCTTTCTTACTTTCTCTCTGTCTCTCTATCACTATTTCTCTCTCTCTCTTTCTCTCTGGTAGATGTGGAAAAATACATCTGCTTTGCATAGGCAGCAGCTTGACTTTTGTGAGTAATGCTCATGATCAGCTGATGGCCTGTGCACGAACTGGAGTCCCCCACTTGCTAATTGCATGTGGAACAGCTGTGGTATCATTCCTATAGCTAATTGCACAGAAACACACTCCTATAACTAAGCACTTCATGTGGGTGTTGGCCTTTTTCCTTCACTGTGAGCAGGACTTCATGTGGGTGTCTGACAAACAGCATCACAGAGGGTAGTTGGAAATACCTCTTACAACAAACACTGTGGAGACAGGCCAACAAACTGAAGGGGAATGTTCCAGTCATGGAGATAGAATGTAAGTATTGCTGTTCTACAGTTGAAGTAATGTTGGTTTAACAGGGTTTGTGTGGATATGGCTGTTCTGGATGATTTAAAGTCTGGCATGACAGGGTTATGTGGTTGAGAAAACTCTCACCTGTAGGGCTATCTTCAGACTGGCCAGAGTTTGGAGTCTTAGATGTGATGTGTTACTCATGCATTTTCTGTCTTTATAAATGCAGAAGCATGCCCTGATGATTCCAGTCAGTAAATGGTGACATCCATGTGTGTTACTGACTTCATATCCCTCAGAAGAGATATGTCACAAAAAACCCTGTTACACCAGCAATTTTCTCAGTTTATCACAGCAATATGTCAATATTGGACCTGTGTTTGTGCCTCTGTCCCCCAAGTCTGTCACCCTTTGGCCATATGTCATACAGTAAGAGGTGGATATGTACACTATATCATTATTTACTGACATCATTCCTGATATCAAGCCAGTGATATATCAGACTGCCAGACATGTTATATATAGGAGGCCTTATATTTGAGGACAAAATCTGGACATTCTGTTGTAGTCTGTACAGTAGTGAGGTCTGTGTACTTATGGTGATTGTTGATAGAGTGTCAGTATTGTGTAGCAGTGTATTGTGAATATGTTATTTGGCCTGTTTACAGACTGGGGTAGATGTCAGTGCTCTCGGTCCTGTTCTATCTGAGGTTGCATGCTGCTCCAGTTTCTGGTACCCTATCAGCTTATATGTTTGTAGGGCCAGACTGAGACATGTCCCATACCACAGTCAGGCATCAGACTACACTGTGAATTGGGCCAGTATATGTAGGGTTAGTGTGTGAGTGGCAAATATGATGATGGGTTTTGTTCACGCAGTCCATATACTGTACTATTAATTAGGCTTACCATAATGTGATTGTGACTGTGTTGAGAATGGTTGTGGGTATGCACTTTCACACTGGTGTCTGTTACTCCATGCTGTTACATGCCTGTAGTGCCTGCTATATTTGCAATTACATGTGTATTCCCCCATAGGAAAATTGGGTTAGTGTTGTGGCAGTCTGCCTGTAGTTTAGAAAGTGCTTGGTGACATGCCTAGCAGCTCAGTGTATTTACCTAATGTGATGTTATGTCCAGATATTTGTCAGATGTACTGTTGCCTGGCCACCATACATGTGTATTTCTGACAAAGCAGTGGGATGCTGTGAAGATGTATGTCACTAACCAGTGGGAAGTATGTGGGCTTGGGACCACTGCTCCTCCAGTTAATATGTGTTAGGACAGACAGGAGGGTGTGAATGCATCAAGTGTGAGCCTATCTAGTCCAGTATTTGTGATATATCCCCATTTTTATGGCTTTAAACATTCCCTTTGTCAGGCTTGGTCCACATATCTTGCACTAAGGAGTTCAGTGTATTACTCTCGACTGACCAGATTGTTTCAGACTCCTCACATTTATTGCTCATATTTATGCTGTATTCCACAGGATCATTACTGTGATTTGTGTGGTACTTCACTATGATGATTTTATGATGTCTGTCAGTAACTGAAGGTGTACATGTCAGTTTCAGAAGAGCCCTTCTTCATAACATGTCTGATGACACATATATATGTGTGTGTATGTACATATATATATATATATATATATATATATATATATATATATATATATATATATATATATGCACACATATGTATATATATATATATATATATATATATATATATATATATATATATATATCCTTGTTATGTGTAAACATGAGTGTTGTATATACCTTCTCAGATGTATCCCACCGTATTTATCTGATATGTGTATATTTAGATATAAAAACATGACTGATTCAACACTATTTTCACTAACAAGTAGTAAACAATTGTAGTAGAGAAAGCAGTTATTCACTACTATTCAGTACATGTACTGAATGATATATTTGAAAAAGCAACAGCCATTTTTCTAGCTCAGATGGCTTAGTGGTTAAGTGCTGTGATTATAGTCTAGAGGGTCCTGGGTTCAAGGGCTGTTTGTTTAGTTGCTAGGCAGAACAAGGACTGTTGGCTACAGAGTAGTTAAGGCAGTTTTGACCAACTTTATGTGGGTTTGCCCGATGGTAAGCGGTGTTAATGTATGGTTAAATGATAAGGCGCTTACATCGTGTAGGCTTTGCTTACCAGTGCTCAAATCTACTTAGCATTTACATTTAAGTAATGCTTACACCTGCTAAGCATTGCTCAGCCCTGGTAACCAGTGATCACATTCTAGTCTGATAAACTAGCAGGGTAATGACATCTTTAATAAGTGTATTTAATTCCATGTACATGACATGCTTCTATGTGCTGTTATTACAGTAGCAAGGAGTATAAGTATACTGAACGGGACACCTGAGTATACATGGGTAGTACCACAATCTTTTCTCTTTGTATGTGTTTCATAGGGTAGTATCACAGGTTATATGCAGTCATACTTGCATGTATTGTATTATTACATTACTACTTTTAATAGTGCTTTTCCAAGTAAGAGTAGATTGCAGATTGTAGTACTGGAAGCATACACCCTTGCAGGCAAAGCTGGACTCTGAGTACTGACTATCGTGTTCTTGGTGTTAGAGCTGCATGTTTTTAAGTATCTCCTATTGGATATTGATCTGAGATGTTAATATTAAGTGTAGATTGCTATGTTTTTAGGGCATGTAATTGAGGACTGCTGTCATGTAATAATGGCATACCTATCAGTTTCAGACATCTATCTGTCAAAACATTAATCCTAATGCATAACCTGTTGGCTAGCTATTTTTTGTCTGTCCTCTGTACAGCTGTGCAGATGTCAGGTAGTCATCTTGGCTCTTTACAGGCAATCTCTGATTGACTGACACTGACATGTCTGCCCAGCTGTGTTATGAATGCCACAGCTAGGAAACCTTACTCTGTATGCACCACATGCCATGGATACTTCAGCCAGACTACCACAGTCAAAAAAAACATGTTTGGGTACAGATTCCTAACCCAGACACTGGCCATGTTATGCAATATATGTTGCATACATATCAGTTGGAGAATCTCACTGGCCCTCTTCAAGAGAAAAACAGATGATTGGGTGTTGAATTTAACTGTCGCCCTGGGGATCATTCAAGTGGCACCAGTTCATAGATGGCCTGCTGGCAAATGTCAGGTGGCATGATACCAGTGTACTCACATGCCCTACTCTTCTCATCTCTCTATGGACATTAGCCTGGTACACACCTAGGAACACCTGCACCTATGGACATCAATACTGACAAATGTGTCTGTGTGCATTACTGAGAATAACAGTGTCTGTGTGTTTGTAAACTTGTAGTTGAAAATACTCCGAGGGCCTTCTCACCTACTACATCCCCCCATTTCTGTTCTTAGAAAGGACTGCTGCTGTAATTCACATTAACTGTATCTTGTTACACTATTCACCCTATGGGCTACCTGGAGCTTGCAGTACCAGCATAACACTCTTCTACAAATGGGTAGATAGACATGGGTTACCCTCTGAGTCCTGACAAATGTGAGTGTGTGTGTGTGTGTGTGTGTGTGTGTGTGTGTGTGTGTGTGTGTGTGTGTGTGTGTGTGTGTGTGTGTGTGTGTGTATGTGTGCAATTGTGTGTGAGTGTGCATATTTGTAGGAGACAGCATTCTGAGGCCATATTCTCCAAATGCACTAAACCTTCCATACATTATAAGGGATGCTGATGTTGCTGACATTAGGAGAGCCACAGAAAACCCTCACCCTACTAGCCCTGTGGCATGTGCAATAAATACATATCCCTGTTGTAGCACTGATTAGACAGACAAGGATTTGTATTGCAGTCCTGGTCAATGTGTGATTGTAGGTATGTCAGAGCGTTATCATGGGTTTCAGTGAGTACAATATCCAATGTGGGGTGTGGGTGCTGGGTATACTGTCTTTACACCATGGTACCCCCAGTACATGTACCAAGGTCCACTGAATGAGGACCGCTGTCACCATTAACCATACAGGTAACTGATGACACTATCCAGCCCAATTATGCATATGCTGTGTGCAACAACTCTGCAATAGTATGGACTCACTGACAAGGTAGTTAACACTGGTAAAGCAAGGTCTGTCAAATTTGTCTATGACTTTATGTGTTTGTCAGTGTGTACAGGACAGTATGTCATACTATGTATTGTTCATTGACATCCAGTACATCCCCCATTACCATACTGTACAAGGCCTGGTGATGTTCTTCACTTTACAGGAAGCTCGAGAAATACCTCACCCTACAAGCTCTGTGGTGTGTGCAATTAAGATCAAACACATTGGTAGCAATAAGTACCTAGGTAGGGGTTCTACTCTCAGTGTTGCCAAGTAAGTGTGTGTGTATGTGAAGGAATCTACTTCAGTTTGCAGAAAATATATTTCCCAGGAGATCATTTATCCGAGAACTAACTGGCAAAAGGTAACATTTCAAAGCAATCATCTTGTGGAAATTCATTCCATCAAAACTAATAGTGGATGTGTAAATGCCTTCTTCCCCACTGTACATCTGTACAGCGATACTGGAGTTGGTATATATAGTTGGGTGTAATTGTTGTCGGCACAGCAACCCACATTGGGGTTATTGTTGTGTGTATCCCCCTGCTTAGTGTGCTGTTATACTGTACAGTTTATGTTAAGATGTGAAGTAGTTGTTAATCACACTATGTGTGTTTCTATGCACCCCACACCCTCCAAAGTGGGGGTCTGTGCCCCCCCACACCAGCACACCTATGTTTACCAAATCCAGGATTACACTACAGTGGGGAAGAGGACATATAACCTGCCAGTACCATTTTCAATGACATTAAACTGGCGGACTGATTATTTACTGATGTGATGTTTTGGCAATTTGGTCTTGGTGAAATTACATAGGCCAAAATGAAGTACATCCACGTGAGCAGTATTCTCTGTGTATTGCATCAACACAAAAGCCTCTGTGTGTGTGTTATTCACAAATATTTGGTGTGTGCCACCCAGTTCACTTACCATTGCCCACACCCTTCAGACCTATCAGCCATGTGGCACATGCTGTAACTGTTATACAGACCTGTTAATTGTGTTCAGCTGTACCCGGGATATGACACAGTCAATGTGTCACCACAGTGCCACACCCCTTATAGGAAAGGACAGCAGACCAACATCCTACTAACACATAGACAGCTAGAACACAAACAGAATACATTATGGAGACCACAATCAGTCAGTGTTAATAACAGCTATAATGCATCATGGCTAGACAGCTACACACCCTGACGTGTAAGCATTAAATATTCCAGCTGACAACACATTAAACAACATTACATTGCTAAACCTTAGTACATTCACCCTGTGCATCAGAACCATATTAGCATGTCCCTGCTTTGATGGTATGGATGACAGGGATGTGGCACAGGTATCATCATATGCACAGGGTGTGGAGTGGGTTTGCCAGAGGCCTAGGCTGAGCCATTTGGTTGACATTGTGTGTGGGTTAGAGGGTTCTTTATTAAATAGCCTGTGCAGACGTGGTGTGTGTAGGTATGAAGGTGCCCTAGCTCTGTTGGTGATGTGTGTGTGTATGTAAGCACACAGTTCTGCCATAAGGCTGCCCAATACAGGTGTATGTTGGACAGCTGCAGACCGTACATGGCAGGGTGTACAGTTCACCATGTCTGACCACAGACATGGGAACCGTGCTTGCCAGGGGTTGCACAGGTGCTACCAGGCAGAAGCCCAGATATGGTACTCTCCCCTGATGATGACAATTGTCCGCTGGAACAGCATCCCTGTTGGGACTGGCCAGGATGACATGACCTGCTGCATTGTGGCATGGACAGCATCCCCCTTGCAGTGCTGGTGCTGGTACTGCCACTATGGGAGCAGCCATAAGATGTTGCACGTCCAAGTAGACCTCTACCTATTGGTGTTGCTGACCTACGTCCACGTGGCCAACCCCCTACTCCCACCACATGCTCTACCATAGACACCACATGGTCAAGGATTCCCACCACCTCACCCAACTGTCTATCCATGACCACACTTTCCTGTTCCATGCCAACACCCACCAAGTGTCCCTCATCTATGGCCACTGGTGATGGGGTATGTATGGGCATTGTAACTGTGTGTGGAGATGGGGTGGATAAAAGTGGGATGTCAACCAATGGCACAGATTCAGCTCCTAACAACCAAGCCTGTGCCTCACTATCCCTGTCATCATTGTCAGAGTCTGTATGGACACTAACATCAGTTTGCCTTGAGGAGGGACCCTGACCCACCTTACCACTTGTAAGGGGAAGACAAGAAATGTAAATTAAGAACTGTACATTATGGTTTACTTCTACACACACACACACACACACACACACACACACACACACACACACACACACACACACGCTTACAGGTGAGGTGGCACAAAGATATTACACAGACCTCTCATTACCCAACAGTCAACATGTATGACATATGGCACTCACCAGCATGCACTGCAGCAATATTCAATCTTTGTTACCAAAATTATACATCTCTGTGATACATGAGTTGTGTTAGTAGGTGATGCCCCTTCCCCTGGAACACAGTATTGCTGTCCACCTGTACAGCACACTGGCATGTACTGTGCACCATATCTCACAAATGTACACACCATTGCTGAATGTGTATATGTGTGGTAGTTATGTTTGCCCTGTTGCTCACAGCCCCTATGTGTTTGTCTGACACATACATGGGATGATATGAGGACTGATGTCAATAATTAATGCCTGACCTTTGATTTGCAGA
This sequence comes from Protopterus annectens, assembly GCF_019279795.1. NCBI lineage: Eukaryota > Metazoa > Chordata > Ceratodontiformes > Protopteridae > Protopterus > Protopterus annectens. The sequence goes on from NC_056733.1 coordinate 369,893,918, forward strand.
TGTCATCAGCAGTGCATGTATGTGCAATAAAATCTGGTTACGCTGAGAACCTTCAAAGCTTAATGTGGATATGAGGAGTGTACACACCCTTGTTGACATGCCAGCCTCTTCTATGATATGCAGTGGGGCCACAATACTGAATTTGTTAACATTACACACACCTGATATGTGCCATATGACCTGTGCAATCCAATACAGTATCAAACAAATGTGTTAGTCATGCAGATGCTGAATGAGATGCATACAATATGTGGGTTGCATAAGTGTTCACACCCTTAACACAATGGTTTTTCAAGCACCTGTTAAGTGAACTACAGCAGTCACTATTCCTGGAAGGGGTATACTAGCATGGCTCATCTTCACTTTCACTTGTCATTATTTTGTCACTCTGACCTACAAATGTCTCCCAACTCTGCCAGATTGCAAGGACAGGCCATGTGCATAGCCCTTGGAGGTCACACAGTGGCTTCACTATTACTGTAGAGTCAGGGTTATGTCTGGCACAATCCATAACCTTGACTGTGTTCAGATACAGCCATTCTTAGTGAGCTTTGGATGTATGCTTCAGTCCACTGTTGTGTTTCAAGCTGAAACCCCTTCCCATCCTCAGTCTTATTGCAGATGCTTGACAACTATGGGCCATACATGAGTGTTATTTTGCAGTGTTCCAAATTCCAAACACCTTGTCTACCGGCCTGGTTCCAGCTAATAAACAGCCAACCTGAAGGTGTACACTGGCACCAGCAAGCTAAAAATTGGAGATTGTGGCCCTGAGGTGGACTGAGGTGTTGCATGTGCACCACATGTATCTTTATGAATACTGTCTGTAGGTTTCAGCCTTGGTCTTATGACACTATTGCAACACTTGCCTTTGGGAGACTTGATGTTATGTTTATGCTACCTGTAGAGAGCCCTGGATGATGTTTCATGTGGGACAACTCTTCTATTTGATTACCCTAGCCCATAGGCCACACTTACACAGAATCCAGGTGATTGTCGACATAGGTACTGCACAGGCAGTACTTGCTAGACATTCCTGCAACTCCCTCAGTGTTGCTGCATGTTTCTGGGCAGCATCCATGACCAGTTTGCAACATGTTTTGTCATCTGTTTTGGATAGGCATCTGTTTATTTTCTACATCAATGTTGCCTCATACTTTATGCACACATACATGACTGTCTACACTGTTTGCCATGTTATATGCAATGGTGAGGTAAGGCTACCTTTCCCACTCCTGAGTGCTACCTTTTGGATAAAGGATCCATTTCATGGTTTGTATGATGTGTGCAAGCCATGGCTGCCTCTGTTGCAGGTGAGTGGGCAAATGTCATGGACATACTTCTTGGCAACAGACCATTACTTGGTGTGACATTGAGGCCCTGTACTTGATGGCAGGTGTGTACTCAATAAGAGTGAATGCTGTCAGGACATCACAAGCTGATTCCACAATATGTTATTTGGAGTGTGTGCACACATATGCTTCCAGTGTTTGTTAATGTTTGTATTCCCCATATTTGTTGTCCTAACATAGGATTCCATATTATACATTCATTGCTCATGTTAGGATCAACTTACAAGTTGTAAAAATTGTGGAATGTGATATTGTGGTTTGCCGTTGTTTACATCAGGAACTTTTGCCATTGTAATAGTGGTGTACACACTGTTGTAGCCACTGTGTAAGGGTAATGTTTCCGATATATCCCTACTGTAGGCCATTTGCCCCACCATTATGTTCATCTCTGTCCATACATATTGCACTGACAGGTTGTTAGGTATACTGCAGGACTCTGACATACCCTTAGGTATGCCACCATGGTGACCACTGTGATGCAATGCAGTTAACACCAACAAAAAGTGAACATGTACAGCATGCATTATGGGTAGGTGTGCTAAATGTGTGCATGGCAAATAGCATGGCCATAACATGGCCGGTGTATTGGCAAACCTGAACAAAAGGCCTCCATACTCACCAGCTACAGGCTGTGGCTCCAGGTGTATACCAGAGGGACTTAAATAGTTGTGTGAGAGAAGTAATGTCAGTAGCCATGCCTGCGGCATTGGTACAGGGTGAAAGCAGCGTTTCACTACATCGACAGTACAAACCCGCAATACTAGAGATTATGCACATCTGTTCATTACTAAACTGCAGCAACAGACTATATTATCTGACATATGCATGTAGATACTTTAGCAATGTGCCCTGGGGCCTTACCTGCACACTCCTCATCCATTGTGTGGGTGGCACCCATCTCCACAATATTGTCTTCAGCCTGCTGGCTTGTCTGGTGGGTGGGTACCCCAAGGCTGGTGAGGAGCTCCTCAGCATGTGTCAGTGGGTGCTGGATGCCATGACTCCCACCTGTGGCTAGCTGGTCTCTCCTAACTGCAGCAGCATGCTGATGGGGTGATGGACTAGATTAGTGCACCGATTCCTCACCTGCTCATAATTTCAGTTGTGCAGGCTGACATTGTTTACACTGTGGATGAGCTCATTCAACAGGGTGGTCCTTTCCTGCAGATCCTGGGCCCTGCGGCCTAATAGTATGACATGATGCTGGATGAAGAATTGGATGATTGTGTCATTGTCAAGGTTTGTGAATGCTGGCAAATGTTCCCAAGGCATTGTACCTAGAAGTCATAAACAGAAAAAAGACCACAGGACCGCATACGGTTGTCCACATGCACATCAACAGTGGATATTACTTGCAAATAATCCAGACTATACCATAACACTGTAAGCTATCATGGCTTTGACATCTTGCATTACACTCCTGGCCCTGACCCATCCAGTTTCCCTAATGTTGGACACTTAATGGCATAATCCAGTATTCTCAAATCATTTCTATGTAGAGGGATGACAGTGGCCATCTTCCATGTGGATGGTGTGTGGATGGTGGCATGTCTATGTTTGACTGTAGTGTGTGATGGAGCTGTGAGCACATGCCTGAGTTCATGTAAGAGGCAAACTGAGATGTTCTCATGCCCCATGGAGACTTGCTGCTGTTGCCATCAGTCGGCATTATGTACATGCTCACCTTTGATGTGGGCAGGAGTGTGGTTGATGTGCATATCCCCCTGTACTATTGTTGTGGTCAGGGTGCCACTGTTCCTGCATATCCTGTCTGATGCAGGTTGCCTGTATCCATGGCATGTGTGTATGAGGTGTGCTTTACCATCAGTACAGGCTGACTTGTGTTACTGCCTCTGAGACTGCATACATATGTGGATACATGGGTGCAATTGGCCTTGATGATTTGGATATGTCTGATTTCTAGTCATAGTAAGCCTTACAGGAAGTCACCTGTGAACCTACATGCTTGCTCAGATAGAGGTGCACTTGCTTCCAAATTGTGGTCTGCACCTATTTGTCCCTGTACAGCCATTATAGCAACCTATTATGTGCTTTGTGTCTTGCTGCTGCCCACCAAGTGGGAATACTCTATCACTGGTGGAGGCTAGTTGTACAGGTAGATACTGCTGATTCCATATAGCTACAGTGGATATAAAGTGTACACATCCCTGTTACAATGCGTGGTAGTTGTGCAATTGGAACATGACCTCACTAAAGCACATGTCAACACAAACCCCACCTGTGATGTGTCCTATAGCCTGCTCAGTCAATAGGGAACATAACAACCTGTCCTGTGAAAACATATGGGAATTAATACTCAGTACAGTAAGCCAGCTGATTGTGTGTGCACACCCTTACAATGACATGTTGTGTAAACACCTGCTGAGATGACTACAGCATCCATTTGTCTTGGATTTGTACTCTAACATTATATCACATCTTCACTTGGCAATGGTTGCTCACCTTCCATGAAACAGCTTTGTTTCTTTTTCAATAGAATTGTACAGGTTATGGGTCACATTTGAGGTGAGAAATATTTTGACATGACTTTCTGTGGTCTCATTGGCATACAGCACACAGATTTAGGATTCCAACAAGGGTGTGTACACTTTGATATTCAGTGTATATGGGTGTTGACATAGCTGTTAGTGGTTGGCATGGATAGTGGTTCATAACACAGTTGTACACTTCTCTGATTACTACCAGATAAGCATGTCTACTGTAGTACCCATATAAGTGTTATGGCAATGCAACAATCAGTTGCAGTACACATTTTATTTTGTTGTATGCAGTGACAGTGATATT
>NC_056733.1:369903074-369970574 GCF_019279795.1 Protopterus annectens
ACACAAATATAAATAAATAAATAAATATATATAATTAAATATATTATATTGTGTGTATATATGTGTGTATATATATTTTTTGCATAACAAATAATAATAATAATGTAATAAAATTGATATTTGAAATTAATTTTAAATAATGTAGTAATGATGTAATAAAATTGTGATAGTAATAAAAAAATTGTGATAGTAATAAAAATTTACGTTGATATTAGAACAAATAGGTAGAAATTCTATAATTTTATAATTTTATATTTTTATATATATATATGTGAGTTCTATGTTATGCACTAAATTATTGTACCTACTTAATGAACTATTAGTTCTTGTTCGTAACCTTTCTTTTGTTGATTTTAACTTTATTAGCCCTTAACCTTAGGGCAGGTAAAAGTGACACATAATCATTCATTCCTGGGGGTGTATTGGAATCCAGTCGCAATTGCCATATCAGTTCTCTATATCTTAACTGGTTTTCCCAATCTCCCCCTCTACTATCCTTAGGTAACATTTCCAAAATCCAAAATTTAAAATTAGCTTCCTTATATGACAATGTGTGTCTATAAAGTGCATTTGTTTCCTTTTTCCTGTTGACATTATACATATGCTCATATATTCTTTGTCTTAAATGTCTTTCTGTTTTCCCTACGTAATAAGCCCAACAATAGGTACAGTAAACTAAATATACTATCCCTCTTGTATAACAAGTATAATATTGTTTGCTCTTAAAGCCTAGTGGAATAGTAGGTATTGATAGTTCACCTGTGTTCGCTATAAATGTGCATTGGGAACATCTTCCACACCGGAAAGTACCTTTTTTCTTATTCATTTCATCATTCTCCTGTCTAGTTTTCTCAAAAATGTTCTTAAGGTTAGGACCCCTTCTAAGACTATAACATAAGTGCCTGTTAAATATATCTAACCTATTAGGCATACTCTTGAATATGTCCCATGTCTTATTTATAGCTCTTCTTATTACGTTAGTGCTAGAATTATATGTCATAACAAAAAAAGGGGTAATTTGATCTTTAATTTTGTTACGAATTTCACTACTTCTAACTTCAACAGCATTGTTGTCTGTAATACTATTCCCTATGTTGACATCTGTATTCAGTAGGGGTCTATATTAGTAGGGGTATATATCTAGTCCCCCACCCCTTAATCACCTTTTCCTTGAGAGAAATAATGACTGATTCTGGGTAGCCTCTCTCCAAATATAATTTATGCACATAGTCCATTTCTTTAATAAAATCAACATATTTGGATGTCATTTTGGCCACCCTGACCATTTGTCCTTTTATGATATTTTTCTTCTGTGGTGGAGAATGATTACTATGGTAATGTAGATAGGAATTAGAGAAACAAGCCTTCCTAAAAATTCTTGACACATATTTTTTGTTTATATTGTCTTTTAGAATAGTTACATCTAGGTAATGTGTCTCTTCCATATTGAATTCATGTGTAAATTTGAGGAACTAGGTGGAATTGTTGAAATGTTCCATAACCTTAGATACTTCTTCTTGTGAACCCTTCCACACAATCAATATATCATCCAAAAAAGCGAAAATATTTTTCTATGTTGTTCATAAATGGAGAGTTGAACACAAAATGTAATACCCAGTATAACATATGTGCATGTGTGTATGTGTGTGTGTGTGTGTGTGTGTGTATATATATATATATATATATATATATATATATATATATATATATATATATTTATGGTTCCACTTGAAACCGTTAAATGTTCAGAACATCAAAGTTCTGATCATCGACACCAAAACATCGATGTTCATAAGTTCATAGGTTCATAGGTAGGTACTAGGCTATTGGCCCTAGGGCCTATATAAGCCTAACCAAATGGTACCCTGGCTTTTGCCACCCAAGAAAATTATTTTCCTGTGCCCCTGTCAGGCAGAGCCACAGAAGTGATTCCCGGGGTGAATTTACTATCGCCCATCCAATCATCAAGATTTTTCTTGAAGAGTGCTAATGAGGAGCTTTGTTTGATATAGATAGGTAGTTTGTTCCAGGGTATGGGAAGTCTCTGAGATAAGAATCTATCCCTCCAGGATGTTCTATTTATTGTGGTGACAAGGTTTATGTCCCTAGAGCATGTAGCTTGGAGGGATTGGGATTTCTTTATGTGGAGCATGTCCAACAGCTCTGGGTTTGACATAGCTTTGTATGTTAGGCAGAGATTGCCTCTGAGTAGGCAATATGCGACACAGTAAAGCTGGAGTTTTTTGAGACGGTCTGCATGGGGCATCTCTTTGAGGCCGGTAATCCTCTTTGTGAGAAAGGTAAAATTGTAAAAGTTAGGCTGTGTATGCAGGACAGCAAGGTGCCCTGCATGTTCTGTGTGTGTGTGCCATCTGAGTGTTGGCATTGCAGGTAGGGCAGGGAAATCTCCCGTTTAGTGCTACCGCATATAGCGGTAAGTGGGAGATTTCCCTTACCCCACTGTAGTGTGAAAATCTCCCGTTTAGCACTACCGCATATAGCGGTAAGCGGGAGATTTCCCTTACCCCACTGTAGTGCGATCTCGGAGTTGGAATATTAAAGTGGGGGGGGTGCAGGTGGGTGAAGCCCCTCTGCATAAAATTGTTTTTGTAAGTTTTTTTGTTTTTGTGTGGTTCATTTTGAACCTTTGATGTTCTGAACATCGATGTTCTGGTCTCGATGATCAGTACTTCGATGTTCTAAACATTCGACTGTTTCAAGTGGAGTGGAACTATATATATATATATATATATATATATATATATATATATATATATATATATATATATATATATATATATATATATATATATATATATATATATATATATATATATATATATATATATATACACACACATATACATATATGAATACATTTCCATAATGTTGAATGACTGTGATGAATATGTTTGAGAAAACATTAAATATGTCTGCAGCTCAAATGGCTTAGTGGTAAATTGCTGTAGCTATGATGTGCAATGTCCTGGGTTCGGGACTTATAAGGGTTGATTATTTTATTTCTGGCCAGACCAAGGGCTGTTGGATACAAAAGGATTAAGGCACTTTTAAGTAGTTGTAAGCAGGTTTCCGTGCTGGTAATCAATGCTAACTTCCAGTTAAATATGCTTACAGTTAGCCTTAAAAGTGCTTAATCTGTGTAGGCATTGCTTAACACCACACAAACAGGCTTAATCCCGCTTACTACTGCTTAAGAGAGCTTACTCCCACTTACCCCCTCGCTAATTTCTTTAAAAGAAAAGAAAAAAGGGGTGATAGGCAAGTGGTGAAAAAGGGGGCACGCAGACTGAAAGACAATTGGGAAAGTAGCTAGGAATGTGCAGGATAGGTGTAGGGAAGGTCCATAGCTCTCCATTTCTTCTACAGCAACAGCTGTGAATATATACTGAATTTGGAGGTAGATTTGGACACTCAAACCCCTGAGAAAGGAGTGAGGACAACAATAATGTGTTGTGAAGCCAATTAGACCAGATTACGTGTGTTCAGTGGACACGTGTGAAAAGGACAGCTGTTTCTGGGGCAAATTCTTTTTTGGGAACAGCTTTCTCTTTTTTTTTTTTAAGGTGAGAGTGGGATGTTGTGGAAGGATAGTAGTTATATTTGGGGAGGTAGATTGGGTAATAAGACAGACAAGACAGACAAGACGCATACAGGGGTGGTATATAACACATGGAGGGAGTAAACACCTTGGACGGGGAGGAGTGTTTGGAAATCGGAAGACCATGAGCCCCCAAATGGAAACAGTGGGACTGAGGTTCCCACCCATGGGCGGTCAACATTGCACCTTTATGGCCCCAAAGGTAGCTGTGCTGGGAGATGAGCAGGAGGGGCATGGTGACCCTCTAAGTGCACCACATGACCCTCAAGCTGGCGTATAAGATTTCCAAACTCCTTTTGGAGCTCACTATGCACCAAACCCAGGACCTGGCTTTGGGTGACAGTATCCTGTCCATGATCACTCCCAGGGTAGGTATGAGCCCCATCCCCTGAGGCGGTTCCATCCGAAGGTGGTGCAAGAGCAGCGGACGAGGAGGTCCTGGGGTGGGTCCCAGACATGTTGGGGCTCAGTGGCATGACCAGATGAGGTGGGAGTGGTGTATCCATTGGGAGCAGCCTTCCCAAATGTGCTATGGTGTTACAGTTTTAGAACATATGTGGGTTAGTAATAGTCAATACAATCCAGGATTAGTTATAACAGCATGCATAGATATTCCCATTAACCCAAAACAACAGATTTGGAAATGTTGCATAGCAAACATAACACATGCATATATGGAACCACAGTGGCCATTACAATGGCATGCAGGTTACATTGATAGCAACAGGCCACCAATGATAGTATTTCAACATGGAACATTAATAGAAAAACATTTCAATATTTAGGACATATGTCCCAACAGTAAGTTTGGTGTAACATACCCATTGACTTGTGTGTTTAGATTATTGTTACAGATATGGTGGGGGGGGGGGAGATGTCAATTAACAACTTGTATATCCTTGCAGTACTCACAACTTTAATGATCATTGCTCTAATCATTACTCTACAAGCATTATTACACTACCCTATGGCCTTTGTTTGTGCAGTGGCATGTTTGCATACAGTGTATACTTAACTGTCTTATAGCTACATTCTACTTCTCTTACCTGGTAGACCTGTGGGGGGAATGTTTGTTAACACTACCTGACTGTTTCTACAAATATTCCCAGATTCCTAGTTAAAATTAAGCATACAGCTTACTACCACTCCCGGGATTCGAACCATGGCTGCGTGTGCTAAAAAATGCAACTATTTGTATTTCATCAGAACAAGCTATTTAGAAAGCGCTGTTTTATATTTTCATTGTTTTCTGTCTAGGTCTCTCTTGGTTGTACAGTCTGACCTTGTAATTACAACATTCTTATACATACATTCGTAGACATATTTTTTATGTAGCACATTTGTTGTATTTTATGTAGCACAGTGTGAGACACAGTTGACACAATAGTACAATTCGCATATCAGATCTTGGTGAATGCAACATGTGAGGTCATACAATACCAGAGTAAACACAACCAGTCCAGGATTTAGAACTTTATTGCCAGGCATTTACACTTTTATTTAAATATGACCTATATGGGACTATTACTGTCATATTGTATAGTTTATTCAGTAGAAACCATACACATTTTTTACACTTCCAGGTGACATTTTACTCCTTTATATTAATTTGGTATGACTACTACAAGCAGGATTGTTATTCACCAGCCTCGCGATGCAGCCTTTGCAACCTGCTGGCATGGGCTTCCTGTTCACAGCCCGCTCAGCTGCAGCTGTGATGAAAATAGAGAAACATTTATGCATACCTAGCCATCACATACACAGGCTGGATTTTGGTAAACAGTTATTGCTATGAACACTTAAACACTGCTGGGACATCTCCCCTCTCTCTTGCTTCTTGGACCCACTGTTCCAAGAGCTCCCTCTTCCTCTGTTTCAGGTTGGCATAGTGGTGCCAGACCTGCTCACCAGTGCGAGGGATACCAGTGGCACTGGTTAGATCACAGGTGAGACTTTCCCAGGCTTCTGCTTTATATTGGGGGCCCTGGTACTGGCTTTGCAGCAGTCTCATGTCATGTTTTTTTCCTACCATGACCTTGGACTCCTGTATGCCCCAACGCTGCACCCGAAAGCGCATGCCCTCTCCAACACCTGCCATACTGCCTACAGTGGAAAGCTACATCCATTTATGAGCTGTATTCCCACCTGTGGTGTTTAAATATGGCCAATTTCCCACCCTTTGCCATGATTAGATGGTTTTGAAAATGAGCTAAGCTAAGCTACGGGCAAACCTGCTTAGCTAAGGTTAGCATTGCTTAAAGAGACAGGTTCAGCATTACTTACCAATGGGCAAATCCACTTAGCTGGGCTATTCATTGCTTAGTATTCATATGTACACAATACTTATATCCAGTCTGCATAGCTGTGCAATGCTTAGCATTGCTTATGTTTTATTATATTGGTCTACCACCTGTATGTGATTGATTCATGATTCATTTCATAATATAGATTTATTTACCTTCCCTGACATCCCCCAACTTGCTGTCATTAATTTATTCTTGTGTGACTATACTGTATGGGGCACTTGTGTTTATATATGGGTTTCACTACTTTATTACACTGACACCTCACATCTGGGCCTAATACACTACTCTGGTTGAGAAAAATAAGTTACTTCTTACATAAATATACAAAAAAAATTAAAATTGTATGTTTGCACATACAAAATGGAAATGGCTTTGGTGAGGTTCGAACCGTAAATGACTACATGCAAATCATACACTCTACCCACTACACTATTGCAGTTATGCCTACAAGGGATATCTACTGCTATTTAACTTATAATGCCATTTCAGCTGGGCTAAGCATAGCTAAGCAACGGGCACACTCACGGAGCTACACTTAAACTTTATTGCATATATAAAAAAAATAATAATTTACTTGTTGTGTTTTTTTTTTATTTGCACCCTTCAGAATATCCATGCTAATGGTGAACCTGTTATTCTATCAACTTACTGGCTTTGTAGGGATGATTGTCCCGTATGGCTTTGTCCAGATTACTTACTCTGATGGGTTGGGAGGTGTGCACTAAGTGCTTATGCTAAACCTGTTATTCTATCAACTTTTGGCTTAGTAGGGACAATTGTCCCTTATGGCTTTGTCCATATTTCTTACCCTGATGGGTTGGGAGTGTTATGAGCATTCTCGTTCATTTTAAATTGCTGAATGGTAATTCTATCAGGGGGCATGTGTATTGTGAGAGCTTTGCTCTCAGACACACTCCCTGCACTCATACACAGATCCGTGTTTGTTTTACAACACAGCAGCGCACCTTCATACATATGCATGGTGCGCTGCCGTGCTGCAAAGGAATGGTCCCTGCCATGCAGGAATAACTTATTCCTGCACAGCTGCTTGTTGAATCCGGGGGAAAATGTGTCCTGGAAATGTAATGTGGAGAGGTCCTATGTTTCACCTGGTGGTATCAACTCCTGCTTTTCTTTTTCTGGGTTATTTAGAATTTTTCATACATATTACAAAAAAAAAAAGATAATAAAGAAAGGTGTTGCACTGAAATTCTTTGATGGGTATGACTTAATTTATTGTGCACAGAGAAAAATGTGAATCTTGCTATTTGTTTATATCAATGGTTATGTGAATATTAATTTTAATGATTTTATGGTCTGTTCCTGGAATTTAGTTCAGGATTCTAAATACTGACCCGCGGTGGTGGTGCTGTAGTAGCTTTGTCGCCTCACAGTAAGACGCTGACCGGTTCAACTCTCAGCTAGAGCGTTTTCTGCATGGAGACAGGTGTGAATGGGCGTACCTTCATTGAAGGTTGTGTGCCAGGGCTGGCAACTCGGAAAAATCATTAGCAGACTGGAGTTCTGCTGTGGCGACCCCTAACCGGGAAAAGCCGAAAGACACAACACAACATTTTAAATACTTGCTGAAACTGTGTGCAAAGGCACAGAACTGTGGAGTCTATAATACTTTTCTCCAGTGGTATACTAAATGCATTGTATTTTTAATATTTGATTAATATTTCATTGGCAGAACATGTGTCTGGCATGGGGGGTGCACAGAATATAAGACTTTGGGCTAAAGGATGATATTAACAGAGCTGTTTAGTACTGCTGCAGTGCTATAATAGCCTATCATGTCAAATTCAGAAAAGTATTTTCATATATGTGTGACAACATAGTGGGTGAGTTAACATTACAAAGGTGACATCAGTTCGGATAAATATATCCCAATATGTGACCTCTGGTTAACATACCTGCAAAGATGTAACAGCTTGTTTACATCTCAGATTATGAAAATTGATATTTTTTCATATTATGGTCACTTTCTCTGTAAAGAGCATGGCGATAACATAGATGGAGTATCGTTTCAAAGCTGACATAAATTTAGATAAACCTGTTACAGTACATGCCCTCTATCAAGCTCAGCTGCAGAGATAAAACAGATTTTGTTACAGGTTAAAAAAATCATGATATTTTATGTCAGTATCTGCAAGGAAGCATCACAATTTGATGGATGATGCATCCTTTAGAAGCAGGGAACAGTTCAAATTGTCTACTGATAGAATACATCCATATTGTACAGATACACAGATATAACAGTTAAGTGATGAAAATTATGATTTTTTTTTATATTTGAATCAATATTTCTGCATTCTTGGCACAATTCTGGTAGACGTTTCATTTTGGCATCCTCACAAACAAATCTGCCACAAGCACTGGGTATCTAGCTGGTATAGTTGCTGAGGTATTTTCATCTATTCATTCAATGCTTTTGAATATCATCTGATTTCTGTATCAACTTCATGAATAGCCACTGCCATTCACTGAGTCTCTTAGGCAAGTAGGGAACAGAAGTAATTCTCACTTATGTCATGGATAGATGAAACTCTGACTGTGACCCAGGTGACTCAAGTTCATTTAACATCTTAACATCTCAGGTGCCTAATAGTGCAGGCTAGGAGGAAGGGCATGCCTGTCCTGGGAAGTAGGTCATGGCCAGTCTTGATTCTACTACCTGGCATGATGCCTACTGAAGTGCAGGGATAGAACTGATGGGTGATGACAATGCTAGGACAAAGTGAGTGTGTCCACCCAAACTGGTGATGGAAGCCCTTGACAAGCAAATAGACAGGCATAGTCAGTCCTTACATGATGCAGTTGTCCATGTCACCACTCATGGGGAGGGATTAGGCAGTCATAGAAAAAATGCTTTCATCGCTAGGATGCACATAAGTGCAACAGCACACTCCAGTGACTGCCTGGATGATGGCTTTTCTGGATGGCTGTTACTGTAGTGGGATCTGAGGGAAGATTTCACACCACTAGGGAACAGATGGACTCGAGTCCAACAGAACAGGGCTTTATGGTTGCACAGCAGTGGTGGGAAATGGATTTAGGAAAAAAGTAAGGACCTGAAGTAGATTGATAGGCCTTTCATCTGTATTACATAAACACACTACAAGGATACTGTTGAACATTGTAGAATGACTAATCCAGTTACTGTATGACTTTTGGGGTACTGGAGTACCTAAAGAAAACCTATGAGAATTCTGAGGAGGAAATTGGCTGCCCAGAAGGCACTGCAGATAAAAATGAATCAGATAATCTCATGCTGTGGAGTGACAGTGCTACTCACTGCTCCTATGTGCTGCCTGAGATGCTATGACTTATTCACAAAAGTATACAAAAGTATGCGGAAAGCTGACAGTCATTGCTAGCTACAAAGTCAGACTTATGACTTGGAATGCAACCCTTGTATCATTCTGAAGATGTATATACTGGATACTTTTCACATTTCTACCTTTTGAGTGACTGTTACAGCTCAAGAGTTATGAGTACTAGACTAACAACTACCATGGTCTTTATAAGCCTAACCGTGCATCCCAACCCAGTTGTATCCCTGTGTATCATGGGCATTTATCAGGAGGAGATGTTAGTTAGGAAGTCTCTAAAAGTTATGGAGATGTCTGCCAGTTTGGGCATTGCTGTTTCCCTCAATTTATCAGAGACATGGGGTCCATATCTGGAGTGAATTTCCAATTTCCCATCCATTGGTCAAGGTTACGCTTAAATAGAGCTAAGAAAGAAGTCTGCTTCAAATGGATGAGGAGATTGTTCCAGAGCATGGTGATCCTCTGAGACACATATCTGTCTCACCAACATATCTTATTTATGTCAAAAGCATAATTTAAACCCTTGGATCTAGTGATTCTGATGCTCTTCATTTTGTTGTTGTGCAAAGGGTCTCTCAGAGCTAGATCAGAGGATGCCTTGTATGCCATACATAGACTGCCTTTCCAGAAGGAGACCAAGTATAGACACAGGGATTTAAGGTGATCCACATAGAACAATGTGTCTATACCCTGGATTCTCCTGGTAGGGAACCCTTGTGGACATTCCAACTGTTGCATATGTCTGGACAGGCACATGCCAAAGGGGGCATTATACTGAACGATGGGAATGATAAGGGCCGAATAAAGTGGCACTATGACATCCTTGGACCTGGATGCCATACCCGTACTTATAAGTTGGGCAACATAGAATGATTTTCTTACTACCTTGGCCACATGGTCAAAGGTAAGATTGCAGTCTACATATGTTCTCAGATCCCTAACTACTTGGTCAACACAAAGGGGTGTCTTAATGATGGAGTAATAAGCCTGGGTGGCAGTTTTCCCAAAAAGCACTATAATGCATTTGTTGGCATTGAGCTTTATGCTATGACTTTGGAATCAGTCATTTGTATGTGTTAGACCATCTTGTAAGATATTTGTGTCATGCGTTAATCTATGATATCTCCCAATTAGCAGTCATTTGTGAACCTGGTCAGTTAAAGGTCCTTCATGTTAGCCTTTGTGTCTAAGAAATAAATGCTAAACAAGATCAGTCCCAGCACAGAGCCCTGAGGTATCCCACTGGTGAATGGGCTTTTATTGGAGGTGATCTCACCAGTCCTGACTTCCTAGGTCTTGTTTGTGAGCCTCTTGGCAATCCAACCAGTTATGTAGGGCTCTATGGCCATTATGGAGAGTTTGTCAATGATACCCTAGTGGGGTATTGTATTGAATGGCCTGGCTGGGTCAAGGTAGGTGGTATGCAGTTTTCCCTTCATTCATAGCCATGGTGATTCTCTTGAAAAAGTCTTCCAGGTGAAGTAGGCAAGGCCTTCCCTTAACAAAATCAAACTGGGATGGGTCCAGTGTCTGTAGGTTGCCAATGTCCTTGTTGATCATCTCCATGATAATTCATTCTACAGATTTGCATATTAGACATGTCAGGCTAATGTACCTGTAGTTCCCAGGGTCAGCTGATGGTTCACCCATATGAAGAGTGCTGACCAATGTGACCCTCCATTCATCTGGCATGTAACCTGATTTGAGGCTGTAGCTGAAAAGCCGACAACAGGGGATGTTATCAGGACCCATTGAAGAAGTGTTTTTGGACTTCGTGTGTCTCTCCAGGACCTGCTCACTGTTGATAGTTGGGAAGGATATGCTAGAAGTGATTTCACAAGAGGTAGTTGTGGTGGGTGGGGGTTGAAGTTAGAGCTAAATTTAGCAGCCGGTAGATTTACTGTCACCCTGGTCAGTGAAGATTATGCCATTTACCACCAGTTCTGCTCACTGCTGAGAATTACCTTTAAGGTTTCTGACATAGCTAAAGAAGGCTTTTCCTGACTTTGCAATTAGCCTTGTTGGACTTTATTAGACCTCTTAGTTTCTTGTTTAGTTGAATCACAGAGCTCTCATTTCTATTAGAATTGTTCTTTCTAATTTTAGCCATAATTTTTTTTTAATTTTGTTATATAGCCTGTTAAGGTAAGGATTCCACCA
Organism: Protopterus annectens; assembly: GCF_019279795.1. Lineage (NCBI taxonomy): Eukaryota > Metazoa > Chordata > Ceratodontiformes > Protopteridae > Protopterus > Protopterus annectens. The sequence goes on from NC_056733.1 coordinate 369,914,495, forward strand.
GTGTGTTTTGTTTTTGGTATAAGATCTGGGCTTACTTCTGGTAGGTACAGCAGCCCCAATGGAGGTAGCTGTGTTCTTGGGGTTTAGGGGAACCATAAATTTTAACAAACTGATGCTTAGTTTGATATAGTTTGCTTTATTATAGTTCCTAACTGTTACTGGTTTAGTTGGGTTTTCCTGGTTGATTTTTATTTTGTGGGAGACAGCTTTGTGGTCCAACTTCACCAATGAGGATATGACACTGGGGGGATGCAGTGCTCTCCCATGTTTGTGAGTTCTAGGTCCAATATGCTTAATCCTCTGCTTGGAGAGTGCACTATCTGGTTTAAGGTGTTTGTGATGATAAAGTCCAGGAAATGTTGTACCTGTGAGTTAGAGGCAGTTATGTTTCCCAGTCTACAGAGGGGTAGTTAAAGTGTCTCATAAATAGGATATTTGGTTGAAAGGCAAGTGCCTCTAGTAGGTCAAGGTAAGAGCTGTGAGCTTCCTGGGTTACAGACCGTGAATTGTAGCTGTCCAGGACATGGGACATGGTATAGAACCTTGTCTATGGAGACTTGGACGTGGATGAACTCCAGGGCATCACCCTGTTTAAACAATCTAGAGTTGTATTTGCTGCTAATGTAGATGAAGACACCCCCACCTTTAGGCTCTGTCTGTGCTGCTGTTGGTCTAAATGTGTGGAAGGCACTTTATCCTTCCAGGGCTGGAGTACTTTTGGCAACTTTAAATAAAGTCTCGGTAACAGCACAGATGTTTACATTCTCCAGAGTGAATGAGTGATTCAGAAATTCAGATGTGCACAACTTGAGCATTACCTCACAGCTGACAGACAAATCTGTACCTATTAGTCTGAATAATTAATGATCTCCTAATATCTAGTGACCAACAGTGTTGTTCAGTCTTGATCCTGTTAGATCTCTCATTGGATTTTGACCCAGTTTATTTTGGCATCTTGACTGAACAGTTGTGATCTTACTGTGTTATTTCCTCTGTGGTCTTGAGTAGCTTATCTTCTATTTCTTGGACCTCATGCAAAGTTTTTTCTAGTATCATAATTTCTGTTTCACACTGACTCCATTGTGGAGTGCTATTCCTTCTTTCTGTTGGTAGCTCTTATGAAGGGGTGGCAGGTGTATCATCAAAGAGTAAGATGGTATCCAATGGTGTCCCACAGGTTTAGTGCTGGGAACTGTTGCTTGGCATCTACAGAAAGAGAACTCTGTGGTATTCCTTGAAGTCTCAGAAAAACCCAGTATCCAACCTATACTGGGTCCAAAACAAACCAAGAAGAAATTTCGCAGTGTGGAGGGTGTGATGTTAACTTCCTAAATTATGTTATGCATGTAGTTTACTTAATAAAAATCGAACTTTAAAATGTAACTATAAAATATGTGCTCCAAAATAATTAAATGCAAAGTAGTAGGCAGTCCATAGTTGTGTTAAAACTGGAATATCCTTCTACTGAAACACACAAACAAGTGATCCTAGGTGAGTATAATGAAAAGCATCAAAAACATTCCTTATAAATAATCAGGTTGTTTGGAGCAAGACAGTAGTTACAGAGGGTGGTTCTGGTAAGAGCAATAAAAGCATTAAACTCATTCCTTTAGCCAAGTCACCTTTCCCCCTTAACACTATAGTGTTATCAGAAATCGTGCTAACTAAAACTGAATCTAGAAAGCGAGAGACAAATTACAATCTCATTTGTATAGGCTAACCAACTAATCATAACTTTATTAATTAAGAAACCAAACTAACTGCAAATGACTAACAAAAAGATCTACCAATAGACATCTACCAGAATAAATATTAATAAATATGCAACTTTTAACAGAGATCACTTTCACATCAAATAAATACTTCATCAGGTCTCTGTGTCAAAAGCAAATCATAATACGAATGAACATATACGACCAAAAACCTAAGTCTTGTCTTAGTTTAAAAAAAGTTTCTTCTTTTTAAACTGCACAGAGTACTATGATGCTTGTGTTTTAGTTAAAAAAATACTTTTAAACTGTAGCAAACTACTTACTACAATGTAACAAGCGGTTGCCACAGTTTAGACCACACATGGTGTGCTACAGAGCTCAGGTTTGACCGGAAATGCAATACTGGCATTTAAAAGCTCTTATTGCATTAAAGAGAGATTGGGCTCAGCTGATCATCCTCCCAACACTTTGTCCCTGGGACAATTGCCCCTCTTTCCCTGCTTTAGCTATGTTATTGCCTTTGACTTGCATGCCTTAAACTGCATCACCCATATGAACAGGTTCCAAAGAGATTTGTTGCAACAGGCATTGCCTACTCTGAAGAACCCTTTTACAGCAAAGTCTAAGAAGCATTTGGAAGCTACCTTGACCTCCATGTCTAACTCTTTGTGTGCCTAATGCATAGTGTTGTGGATGGAGTGGCCAGTACAGCTGGAAATGGAATTGCAATTAGACGCTATGTCTGCCTCCAACTGTGCAACTTTATGGGCAACTTTAACGTGTCCTTTACAAATGCATCCTATGATGGATCATCTTTATTCAGTCCTTTAGTTAAAGGGAAGTATCAGAAGAACAATCAAGATGGGAAGACTCTTTATGCCATATGAGTGAAGTTTGAGGCACCACAACTTCCATGCAGGAACCAAAAAGGGACTCAATCACTCTGCTTTTGGAATTCAAGACATTGATTTGATTCACTTTCAGAAGGAGGCAGTCACAGCAGAGGCAGGCCCTTTAATGGATGCAGACCCAGAGGCTGAGGTGGTCAACAGAACCAGGGCTGTTCTCCAACAGAAGACCCCAGAAATCCTGAAGGTCTACCCAGCTGCTCCACTCTGCAGGCAGTTGGGGGATGCTTTTCCCTCTTCCCATACTTATAGTTTGGCATCAACTGAGACAACTGGGTAAGAAGGATAATATCCAGAGGCTACTACATTCCATTTTTAAATCTCCCACCCCATCACCATTTCTGAACATCCCACCCAACCAGGTCAAAGCCACAACAAAGGAAATTTCCTCTCTACTGGCAAAGAGAGCCATCCAAGTGGTCTCTCCAGAGCAGATAGGCACAGGATTCTATTCAAGATTCTTTTTGGTTTCAAAGAAATCCAAATACCTCAAACCTATTCTGGATTGCATTCTACTGAACATGTTTGTTAAAACTGACTCAGTTCAGGATGGCCACAGTGCAGTCAGTTTTACCCTGCCTCAAGCAGAATGACTGGATGAGCTCTTTAGATCTCCAGGGCACTTGACTTCACATAAAAATAGTGAAGGAGTCCAGGAAATACTTATGCTTCCTGACAGAGGCCAGTCATTATCAGTTCTGAGCATTACCATTTGACCTCACTACAGCCCCCAGAGTAATTACCAAAAGTATGGATTTCATAGCAACTCAACTACAACTACAGGGACACAAAGTTTTCCCATATTGGGATGACTGGCTCCTGGCTGTCCATTTGATGGAGGCCCTTCTGCAAGCCAGAGATTTATTTCAAAGTCTTTTCCCAGCCCTAGGCATCTCAGTGAACTTTCCCAGGTCAAATCTGTCTCCTGCATAGAGTCTGGTGTTTCTAGGCTGTCATTTAGATACCAGGCTTTTGACAATCTCTCTTCCACAGGACAGCATTCTATCCCTCCAATCTGCAGTCAGTATTTTATTAAACTACTGTCATCCAACAGTAGCCTTATTATTAGGCTTGATGACATCTTCAATACTAATGGTGGAGTTTTCCCACATTCACATGAACATTCTGCAGTGGTTGATTTGGACCCAGTGGTCTCAGTCTGTTCATCCTTTCTACAAGATAGTTATCACCAATTCATGCAAGAAACTCCTTCAGTGGTGGTTACATTCTTCCCATATCCAGACAGACAGTTCCAAACTCCACATCTGGTAGCGCTGGTGAGCACAGTTGCATCCTCCATTAAGTGAGGGGGGGGGGCATTTTGAAGAGATGATGGTGGTCCATGTTGTGTGAACAGACAACAAGCCAGTCTTCATATAAATATCTTGGAGTTGAGGGCAGTGCTGCTAGTGCTGCAGTAACTTCAGGACTTCTTTCCTCATGACATGATATCCATCCAGATGGACATCATGATGGTAGTACGGTATTTAAGTAAGGAGGAACCAGATCCTATTCCTATGTTAGGAAGCTGTGAGGGCTTGGTAATGGGTGATGACCTTTACAATCTTTCTAGAGGCAACATACATTACAGGGGTGTCCAGCTGTCTGGGAGACAGGCTCAGGAGAGATTTTCTGATGCCTCATGAGTGGTCCCTTAATCTAGTGGCAGCCAGGCAAATCTTCAATCACTAGGGCAGACCCTGCTATAATCTGTTTGCCATTCCCACAACACCAAATGGAACAGCTTCTTTGTCTTTATCCACCCCAGGATATCCACTAAGTGATGTTCTGTCTCAGTTATGTCCCTCCTGCTCTTCTCTATGCTTATCCCTCCTCTTCCTCTAATTTCCAAGCTTTTGAAGGCCAGCACACGCAAGGTTACAGTTATTGTCACTGCTCCCTATTGCCCCATATAAATCTGTTTTTCCCTTCTAAGGCCTCATCTGTAGGAGCCCCTTGGCTACTAGATCCCATTCGAGATCTCATCTTTCACCTCTCCAAGAGACCTCACCCAGACCTTCACAGCTTGAAATTAATTGGTTGGCTTTCAATGATGGTGAGAAATTATTCAGTCTGGATGTGATAAAGATTTTATCAGCCTAGCAGAAAACATCCATTCAGAAGATTTATAGCATCAACTGGAAGAGATTTGTTTACTGGGCCTACCCTCAGAACAGCAACCCATTTGAGCTACTTTAGCAGATGTGCTTCATTTTTTGACTTTTTTCCATGACTTAAGTTTGAGTTTTTTTACCATGACAGGAGAGTTAATGGCTATCTCTTCTTTCTACATAGGCTTTCATAAATGCTTCTTAGCTTTTCACAAATTATGTAAGGCCATTCTCAAAGATACTTTCCTCCTGAGGCTTCCAATTAAAGAACCAATTGCTTGGGACCTGAACTTTGTTCTGGAGGCCCTCGCTAAGCCACCCTTCATACTGGCCTCATCAATAAACATTAAATTCCTTTTGTGGAAAACCATTTTCCTGGTAGCTATTACCTCAGCAAGGAGAATCTTGGTGCTCCAGGCTCTTTCTTTAGTTTCTCCTAACTTGGCATGCTATAAACCAACAGAGTCTCCTTGAGGATCAATCCTTCCTTAATTTCCAAGGTGGCTTCAGAATCTAAAGTTTCTCAGGCTATTCATTTACCAGTTTTCTTCCCTCATAATGAAAATTAGGGGGAATATATTCTGCATACATTGGATGTGCATAGACAGTTACATTTCTACCTTCACAGAACAGTCTTTCAGAAAGAGTGAACAGCTATTCACTTCCTTTGGTCATAATAAATTGGGTCAAAAGGTTTCAGAAGTTTCTCTTTCTAGGTGGCTGTTGGATTGAATCTTATTTGTCTGCCACATTCACAGCATGTAGTGAATGAATAGGCAATGAAAGTTATGTACTTAACATAATGATTGATCCTTATATTCCAGTCCATCCTAAATCACTACCTGCCATCCTTCCCCCTTCCATTTTGTTATGACAACAAGGGCCTTCCGGGAAGAGCTTATTACTCACAGGCTCACAGGTAAAAGTCTAGATTTTTAGGTGTCAAACAGAAATGAAGAAACTGGGGAGAGTAGGGCATTATTTCAAGAAAAATTCTTAAAGTGGCTTTAGGCTGGAGCGCTAAAACTGCCGGGTGGATCCAATGTTGGCTTAAGGATTCATGTCATATTGGATGAACTAGAATGAAAGGATCTATCATTATGATAAGCACAGAGCTTTCAATTTTTTTCTCCTCAAGTTTTTGATTTGGATTCTGAGGAAAGTGTGGCTTCTGTCGGTCCCTTCAAAGGATTTTCATTTTTTGAAACTATTGCCAGAGTGAATCAACTCTTTCCATGGGAACACAATGACATTCCACTGCCTCTGAAGAAGCATTGTGATTTATTTCAACTCGATTTTCCTGAGCCTACATCAATTCCTCCAGTTCATTTGTTTCCATCTGTAACATGCCTGACAGCCAGCCTTCTGCCCCCAAGAAATTGTATAATGTTTCTCAGTCTTATAAGTTTTTATATACTAATCCCAGATCAGACTCAGCAGTTAAGTTCTCTCATGAACCCAAATGCAGCCACACCTCTGGTTAATATCAAACTCTCCCCTTTTGATAGATATGGAGGTAAAGTGTATTCTTTTACAACACTTAGTTTTATAATTCTCAACTGTCAAGCCCACATTAAAGTTTATGTTTGCCTCCTTTATGGCTGCCCACTGTTTAAAATGTGCTTATGATACTGCTGATGCCACTTCCAAGGTTGCTGCCACTGGAACTGTTATGAGGAGGTTTTCTTGATAGTGTACTCAAAAATCTTCCAGAGGATGTTAAAGCTGAAAATGTGAAATGACCATTAAGCACAGAGTTTTGGACCATCTGCTGCATACGTCCTTAAAATGTATGAGATAGATAAACTGATTCAAGAAATTTCTCAGATTTTTCAGCCTTCTCCTAGTTTGTCAAGGGGGTTTAAGACTATCTCTTCAACTATTTTTCAAAAGCAACATAATCACAGGAAGCTGCCAGTATGCAAATGCTTATAAAGGAATTACAGTGAGGTTCCAAAATGAAAGAAGGACTCCCCAGAACAAAGGACAGTCTAATAAGTCTGAATGACTGTCTCTAAGATGTACCTCCCCAACCACACCCTGACAAACCATTAATCCTTCCAGAATGTCTGAACCTCCATTTCTCTCTTTGACAACAGACAATTTCATACAAACGGCTTCTGAAAGTAATTCATCTGAGGTGCAGATGGCAAGGGGATTCTGTCTCTCCTTTTCAAGTGATTTCCCCCTCATCTGCCAGATTAAACCGCTTTTTCCCTCTTGTCATATAGCACCTGTTGACTCAGGGTGATAGAAAAAGTCCCTCTTCCTCAACTAGGAGAAGAACTTTATTAAAAAATGTTTCTGGTGTCAAACAAAGAAGATTTTTGGAGGACAGTTCTCAATCTTTGTATTTTAAACCAGTCTGTGATTGTGTCCAAATTCATAATGTTATCCTTTCACAGCTTGTTAAATCTCGCTCCCCGTTTGAGTATTCTGGTGGCCTTATATTGAAAATATGCTAATCATATACCAGATAGTTCTTATGTTTTCTGAGTCTGGATCACACTATCAGTTCTCTGCATTACCTTTTGATCTCTCCACTGCTTTAAGGGTTTTACAAAGAGTTTTAGCATACTTCAGACTGCAAGGAATTTACATTGTTCCTTATTTAGATGACTTTCTTATTTTTATGGTCTTTTTCAAACTATCAAGTAACTTTAACATGGGTGAGAGATCTCCTGACAGACTGGGTTCAAGCAGAACATACAAAAATTTTGTTTAATTCCTTTTCATAGAATTGTTTTTTAGGGTGTCTCCAAGATGCCTCAGTTCACAGAACCTTTCTTCCACAGGAAAAAAGTCTGTATCTAGATCTATTCCAGACTACTGTCTCAGTCCTGGAATTTATCAGGATTTTAGCTCATATGGCATCTATGACTCTTATGATTCCTCTGGAAAGACTTCACATGTGAAAAATTCAGTGGCATCTAAAATCTTTATGGTCCCAGCATCAACATATCCTGGTACTCTGGATTCCACGTTTGGAGTTTGTGAAAAGGGAGATTTTTTGGTGGAGAGACCAATTCTGCCAGAATCCAGGTCATCCATTTTCCCATACAGGTCCAACACAATCTGTGACAACAGATGCCTCAGACTTTGCTTGGGGAGCAGTTTTAGTAGGGATAAAAGTGCAGGGGGTTCGGGACAGAAAAAACGGAGTCAAAGTCATAAATGTAAAAGAGATGTTGGCACTTATAAATGCTCTCAACAATCTCAATCATCTGTGGTCCCCAGGACCTTTACATGTGTTTACAGACAATGCCACAGTGATGTGGTATATAGCCAAACAAGTAGGAAACAGATTCTACCATCTGTGCAGACTAGCAGTGGTAACCTGGGATACAGCTTTTTAGCACACTCTCACTGCACAGGTATCTTGCATACTGTCAGAGCAAAATTTTGCAGCAGACTAGCTGACAGGACCAGGAAAGACCCTCACAAATGTAAATTGAATCAGGGATTTTTTCAGGAATGGATCCAATTGTGGGGAACACCTCATATAGATCATTTAGCCTCCTGTCATAACAATCATTTGGCAAAATTCTGATCCAGGACTCCATGCAAGAAGACACGGAGAACAGATCCTTTGTCTTTTCCTTGGATAAGAATGTTCCTATATGTTTTTCTACCATTTCCAATAACATCCAGGGTCATTCTAAAGATTTAAAAGTACTCTCCAAAAATCATTATAGTGACTCCCTTCAGGACCAGGCAGCAGTTCTCCATTCAATTACAAATGGCCAAGGGCAATAACCACAAGCTTCCTCACAGATTGAACTTACTTCCATAGAACAAGGGGTGTTGGATACTGCTGGACTCCATACAGTTGCAACAAACTGCCTGGGTGATAGAATCTTAATACCTTTCATGCACCTATTTACTGAGGATGTGCAGCAGATATTAAAGGAGGAAAGAAAACCTGCTACTAGAAAATCATATATTTGTAAATGGCAAAGATTTTCTAGATGATGGCAAATCAAGAAGCAGGAACTTTTCAGGACTAGTATTTGTCTAGTTCTAAATTATTTGTGTGAATTATTACCCTCTGGCCTGTCTTACTTCTCAGTTTGTCAGCCATTTCAGCATGTCTGCCAAGGATCCTCTTCTTTCAATGTGAAAATATTTTTGAAAAGGGCATAGCATGCCAAGCCCCATTTTTGTCTTGGAAAAAATTGACTCTTGCCCTGTTTGAATCAGCTCATTAGGCTGACTTGAGACTCATCATGAAGAATGGTGTTACCGGTTGCTCTAACCTCTGTAAGAAGAATATCTGAGTTGCAAGCTCTTATGGTGGGGCAGCCTTATCTCATTTTCCAGAAAGACAGTGTTTCCTGAAGAACTAGTCTTTCAGCTATGCCTAAAGTGGTTTCCTATTTTGCTCTGAGCCAAACTGTCATCTCCCTGTATTCTTCTCAGAACCTAAAACCAAGGCAGAAAAGATACTCCATACTTTGGATGTCCACAGATAGCAAAGGTGCTATCTTGACAGAACAAAACCTTTTTAGGAATTCTGATCAGTTCATTTCATATGAAGGTAAGTAAAAAGACAACATGTGGCAAAGTAGACTTTTTCCAAAAAGCTGTCTCATGCTATTACCACAAGACAATGCCACGCCGGGTCAAGAATCATTTCACCATGTCCTTGGCTTCTTCTGTGGCTTTTGGGATGGAGTTGTATTGTAGAAGTATTCTAGAAGTAGAAACACGGTCCTTTGTACAAACATTCACAAAGCATAACAAACTAGATTCCTTCTCCAGATGTAGAACAGGCTTTGCCAAGATCATTCTCCAGAGGCTTCTGGATCCTCATCCTTCCTCCTCCTAGTCGGACTAAGCTGCAGTAGGCTAGCCATATAGCTATGGCTACTGCAGCAGTGATCAGCATGATGAACATTGTATAGTTATGTAAGTAAATGTACCATAATAGGAGGTGCTTGAATGATCCCTGCTATGGTAGCCACTCTCACACTCCAACTCCCCTTACTTTTGTATACTTTTTGTCAGATTAAGGATTTCTAACTCTAGTCTCCTATTATTTATTTTTTCATGGCTCTTGACTTCCTCTCCCAGTTGGCATGAAAGTTCTAAAAGGTTTGGTGCCTAAACCTCTCTTTTTTCAGCTCAGCTTCAGCTGAATAATATTTTGGACACATGGAAGGTGCCACTGAAGCTTTGAGGGCTAGCCATCTATTATATCCTATGCAGGATATAACCCATATAGCTAAAGCAACTACAGCACTGATCATTTGAACATCTACTACTGTTTAAATTTACTTATGCAACTGTACTTTCTTTGCTTGGCTTGGAGCCAATTTGCATTTTCGAGGGTATTGCAGTTGTATTCATGTTTAGGGCAGAGAGAGTGATGAAGCTGCAAATTTTTTTAATCATTGATTACGAGTGTAACATTTTTCTTTGAAGCAGATAATACCAGATGGAGGCTGTACTCCAGTTGATAGAGGAAGATGTCTTCACTAATGACAAATCTGGGAAAAAGAAAATGACAAATGCATTAGCTAATCATATCCACGATAACCCTGCACAGGATTTAAAATTTTATATTGTTGAACAAATCCATTCACAAGATAGGCGTGGCTCATGGCAACTCAACATTGAATGCTGTGAGTTATATTGGCAGCTTAAGTTAAATTCTAATAACTGGCCTAGTTTAAATGGACAGCTTTCAATAAATTGTCTGTTGAGGTTCAAAGCATTGGAAAGATAGCTAAGACTAAAATGGTACAAAAACTAGGTAGACATTTAATTTTAATTTTAACTTCACCCAATCATGTAAAAATCTTATATTGTTGGAATATTTGTAAGCATTCACTAAAGTGACCAGGCTTTTATATATATATATATATATATATATATATATATATATATATATATATATATATATATATATATATATATATATATACACACATATACATATATATATATATATATATATATATATATATATATATATATATATATATATATATATATATATACACACACACACACACACACACACACACATACACACACACACACACATATATACATATCTATCTATATCTATCTATATATACACATATATACATATCTATCTATATCTATCTATATGTATCTCTATCTATATCTATCTATATATCTCTATCTATATGTATATAGATATACAGTAGATATAACTTTAACATATTTATACACTTTCAACCTATTTTTGCTTCACAGTTTACTTAACTGTTCTACTTAACCAAAGCACTATTTTTATGTAATAACTTCTTAAATTACTGCATATGTCATTTGGCAAAAGTTTTACGCCAGATGCCCTTCCTGATGTAACCCTCCCCATTTACCTGGGCTTGGGACGGGCAAGAAGATATGCGTTGGTTTGTGCATCCCCAGTGGCTGGGTTCAGTCCCTGTGGGCTATGATGTTTGCGGATGACATTGTGATCTGTAGTGAGAGTAGGGAACAGGTTGAGGAGACCCTGGAGAGGTGGAGATATGCTCTAGAGAGGAGAAGAATGACGTCAGCAGGACTAAGACAGACTATATGTGTGTGAATGAGAGGGAGGATAGAGGAATGGTGAGGATGCAGGGAATAGAGTTGTCAAATTTGCTATGAACCCTTCATGATCATGTGAAAGGATTAGCATTTACTGCCTCACTGATACCCAGCTTTCTCTCTCTTTCCTTCAGGAGGATATGGTGAATGTTTATTCCTTTGCTTATATCTTAAGACCCCATTCATCAATGGCCAGTACATAATCAGTTAAACCTAAATGCCTACGAAACTGATACATCAGCAATTAATGCTACATTGAGAGATTCTGCTGCTGTCCCACTTCCAACTTATCTTTTTTATGATAAGAATAAGCCAGAGCTTCTCACAAAGGTGCATGACTTGGGATAAATCGTTGTTAGTCAAATGACACTTGGGGACCAGATGTTAGCTGAAGTAGTCATTTTGTTTCCATTTGCTGAACATTTGCAGGATTAAACACCTTCTCCCTCAAGCCAATCTCCCTGTAGTGGTTCTCATGCCGGTCTTACACCACCATGATTTACCTAGGACATATTGACACTGACACTGACCATTTGTATCTTACGGAGAACTTTAATTTCCAGCATATTATGCCTGTGTTGTGCAGCCTGCATTAGCTTCTGGTTAATTTTTTGTATCATCCAAAAATCTTTGCATTGGTTTTCATGCACAACTTGGATTCCACTTACCTGAAAGAGCTTATTCAGTCACACTGCCTACCCACAATTTTGTCTGCCCTTCCACGAGCCACTTGTCATTCTGCATATGTATGAATACTTTTAGCTTCTGCTGTTTTTGTGTCAGGTCCAACATTTGTAGCAACTACTACCTTGGCTTATTTATAAAGGTGCTGGTACTTGTTATAATTATTTTAAGGTTATTTTACTTAGCATCTAGCAGGTTTTAATATTTTTTATTTCATTTTATATCATTGCCCTACTTGGTAGACTTTGGTATTGAGTCTTTTAGTGTTTTCTTTTTTATGATTTATTTGATTTATTTTTTTTTACTTTTTTGTTAATTGCACTTTGAAATTCTTCTTTTTCTTTTGGCTTTTCCCGGTTAGGGGTCGCCACAGCAGATCACCTGTCTGCTTATGATTGGCAGTGGAGTTTTATGGTATCAAGTTGCCAGCCCAGCACACACACACACACACACACACACACACACACACACACACACACACACACACACACACACACACACACACACACACACACACACACACACACACACACACTCACACACTCACACACACACATACACTCACACACTCACACACACACACACATTCATGCCTAGGGCCAATTTGGAGTGTCCAATCTAGCTGCAGCATTTCTTTGGGATATGGGAGGAAACCAGAGCACTCGGACGAAACCCACACGACCGCAGGGAGGACATGCAGACTCCGCACAGAAGGCACCCCAGCCGAGGATCAAACTGAAGAACCTCTTGCTGTGAGGCAGCAACACTAACTGCTGCACCACCGCGGCCACCCAGTAATTGTGCTTTGAATTAAAACACCTTAATAAAAACAAAGTTGAAGCTGTAGGAATAGGATGTATATCATACAAATATAATGATAAACATTGCTATGCATTCTAATATTTCTAAATAATATTTCTAAATAAAACAGAAATTAATTTATTTGGCTGCTTTGGCTATGATGTCCAGATTGGTGCATCTTCTTCCCTGTTACACTCTCTCTGACTAAACCAGATTGCCCCAAGACCATGGTTATCAACTTAGTAAGTGCTGGTGGGGTATTTATAACATCTTCACAGGAAGGTTGTGGAGTTCATAGTGCCTTGACATTGAGACATCCATTCCTAAATTTCTGCAAGGGGACAGACATACTGATATATATATATATATACATATATATATATATATATATATATATATATATATATATATATATACATATATATATAAACACATCCACCCATGACATGTTGACATCTGCTCTCCCCTTGTAGCATGCATGAGCATTATGTGGCAGTAATGCTGCTCACCAGCCTCTGCTAGAAGCAGCGTTGTCCTGCAAAAATCCATGCCCTGCACTCTGAGGTGGGTAACTTGGTGATCAGCTGCTCAGGTTTATCCCTTCAAGCCTTCCCTTCAATTTGCTAGGTTGCTAATATATGCTGGGTGGCCATTGCGGGCAGATGCCCTGTTTCTTTACCAACAGAATGAAAGCATGTATTGTGTAAGAAACTTAACAGCATTTTTTTTTAAGATAGGATTTAAACGTGTGCTTGTACTACTGAAACCCTTATTTTTTAAATATATTCTCAGTAAATGCAGAATAAAATTATATTGCCATAGCAAACATGGATGCTAAAACTATTAAATAACAAGTAAGTTTAGTATGCATCTAATGAAAGGATTCCTAGCTGTTAGAAAGTGGCTGCCTGTCAGTATGCACAGAAGATTAGGACTTTGATCTATTAATGAGTTGCTTGCAGTAGTCCCTCTACAGAGTCTGAGTCCTTCTACCTCCCTTTGACACTGCTTTTAGGTAGCCCCTGGAAAAGTTGTGTCCAGTGGACTTAGTTAACAGATTAATACATTTAAATAATACAAAAATGTAAATTACTTTTGTTTTACAAAGGAATAAAATTGGGCAATAAGGTACTCTAAAACGTTAGTTAGAAAATTATACTTAAATGTGACAAAGTATACTTTCTACAGTTATTTGACATGCCTACCTTCTTTAATGACAGTAGAACAATGTTATATAAATACAGCAACCACAATGGATATCTAATGTAGATAACATTCTATGTTGTTTTGCCAATCCCTGATCAGTGCTGTATTCTGTTGCAAAGTGGTACTTCTGTATTTAATGGCATAAGATCTGCCCATATGAAAGAGGCATCCCTTTATTATTGGTCTGGGGTTGGGCTTTAGGGTAGACTGTATGGCAGCCCTGTCAAATTCTGTCAGATGTATCTTGGTATTAACTGTAGTCCTTCATTGTCGGCAAATTCTCTAAGCAGGCACCACATATACTAGTCCTTTTCTTCTTGCTGGTTATTCAGTAGGTTTATAGGAGGTTACTAGGTTAATGGCTCTAGGGCTTTTACAAGCCTAGCCATGTAAAAACCTACGTACTCTAACTGATCATAGTTAGATGGTCATTATTAGCAGAGTAATTCTGTGATGAGCAATGACTACTCCTGTCCATGAGGGACATAGGTGCCACCACCAGGGTGAATTTATGGTCACCCATCCAATTGTCAAGGTTGCTCTTAAATAGGGTCTTTGAGGATCTCTGCTTCATGTGACGTGGGAGCTTATTCCAGAGGAGTGGTCATCACTTGAAGATATATCTGTCTCTCCAACATGTTCTGTTAACATCACAGGCTAGGTTGAGATCCCAGGAGTGAGTAACTTGTCCCATTTGATTTACAGATGTGCAGCATTTCCATTAGGGCAAGTCAAAGACTGCTCTATAGGCTAGGCACAGGTCACCTGTCAGCAGCCTGTATGATGCAGAGTACAGTGACAGGGCTTGCAGTCTTTTCATGTTCATCACATTTTGGAGGCCATGGATTCTCTTTATTAGAAACCTCTGTGGTATCTCCAGTTGCTGCAGGTGTCTGGTGAGATACATCTAGAAGGGAACATTGTACTTAGTTAGTGGTCTTTTAAGGGTCAAGTACAGCAGAGTTATAACCTCCTTAGTCTTGAATGTGATGCCTTATTTTTGAGATAAATATTCCTTACCACCAGACACATAGTGATCAAAGTTTAGATTGCTATCAACCTGTGTTCCCAAGTCTCGCACCACTGGGTTTGAGCTAAGAGAAGTGCTATCTATATCATAATTAGCAGAAGCTACTTCTTTGCCAAAGGGGATAATGGATATTTTTTTTTTGCGTTTAGTTTTAGTTCATGGCTTTGGTGCAGTCATTTGTCTTCATCAGCCCCTTCTGTAATATGTCCACATCATTGGGGACACAATGATTGCACCTAATTTGCAGTCATCTGCAAACTTGGTAAGCCACAGGCCATCTTTCACCTGGACCTCAAAGAAATAGGTCCCAAACAGTAGAGGACATAGCACAGATCTCTGTGGTACCACACTGGTAACTGGTCTAGTGGTGGAGGTGGACTCCCAAACTTTGACAGTGTGCATTCTGTCAGTGCACCAGTTGGCTACCCATCTAGTGACATATGGGTTAATCCAAAGCTGGGAGAGTTTCTCAATAATCCCTGAGTGAGGGATTGTGTCAAAAGCCTTGGTCAAATTAAGATAGGCAGTATGTCCTGCTTTGCCCTCATTCAGGGCTTTGGTGACATTCTCAAAGATGTCCACCAGGTTTAATAATCAAGATCTACCCTTGACAAAACCAGACTGGGTCAGGTCAGGAGTTTGAAGGTTGCATATGTCCTAGTTGATAAGGTTCATGATGATTCTTTCCATGACCTTGCAGATAAGGCTAGTTGGGCTTATGGGTCGATATTTTCCTGGATTGGTTGATGGAGTCCCTTTCAGCAAGAGGATTACTGTTGCTGTTTTCCACACTGCTGGAACAATGCCAGTGTTCAGGCTATGGTTAACGATAATGCCAAGTGGTTCAGCTAGGTCTTTTTTTAGATTGTTTAGTAAGCAACCTTGGATGTTATCTGGTCCCATAGAGGCCATGTTTTGGCCTTGGAGAGTACTTGTATGAACTGTTCTTTGGAGATACTCAGTAGTGGACTGGTGTCAGGAATGCTTTGAGGTAAGGCTGGTGGGGATAGGGGGTGAAGTTATTGCCAATTCATATCTTTCAACTGTCCGGATTTTCACAGAATGTCTAAATTTTGACTTATATTTTTGGTCTGTTCCTCATAAATTTGTAGTTTTCTGTTTTTGCGGCAAATCAGAGAGGATTTAATTCACTAAATAATGAAAAGCATTTGAGTTTCAGACTTCATAGCCTTCAGAAAATGCATGATAACACAAGACCTTTTATTCTAGCAACGTTTTAAGTTTAAAAGAGCAATATTTAAAATCTTCATCTATTTTGGGGGCTTTGTCCCCCCATTATTTTTCGCTCTGTCCAGATTTTTTGTGCTTAGAGTTTGAGAGGTATGTGCCAAATCTGTCAGCTTGTAGGTTGGCAATTTCCTCAGTTTCAGTGTGAGTGGTACCATCCACTATCAGTTTGGTACACAGCTGGGCATTCTCTTTTAGGTTTCAGATGTAGCTAAAGAATGCTTTATAGTTGTCTTTAGCTATGAATGCTAATTTAGTGTCATAATTAGCCTTAGAGAACTTTACTTTGATTTGCTTGGTTAAGCTGTGGAGGGTATTCTTCCTTTGTTGAGGAAGTTCCCTCATACTCTTAGATGTCAGGTTCTTTCTTTTGTTTTATAATTTATAGTCCATCAAGGTGGCTTGTTTTTTCAGGAGGACCTGATTTTAGTCCTGTCAGGTAAAGGTGAGTTAGTACATTTGTTTAAGTGTCTATTTAGGGCATCTGTGTACTCTTCTGCATAGGAGTCATTGCTGGCTGAGTTAGCAGGGACTTTGAAACATTTTATATCATTGTTGAGTAGGCTATAGTTTGCTTTAGAGAAATTGTTCATTTGTTTGCTCCTGTGGGGGTGTCAGGTCTGATCTTTAGTTCAAATAAGACTGATTTATGTTTTGGCCTTATCAGGGAGGGCAGCACACAGGAGGTAATGCAGTGATGCCCCCATGCTGATGAGCACTAAGTGTAGGACATGTGAGCCTCTTGTGGGGGTGCAGACAAACTGTTCCAGGGCATTTGTATTAACAAAATCCAGAAACCTCAGCACAATCATGTTTGTGCTTGTGTAAGTCACCCAGTTGGATGGAAGGATAGTTGATATCTCCCGTGACCAATATGTCTGACTGTATACTGGGAGACTCTAGCAAGTACAGGTAGGTGGTGTGTTTCTCCTGGTTCATGATAGGGGACCTATAGCGAGGGATGATGTGGTAGGGTATTTTGCCTATAGTTATTTGGACCTGGAGTAGCTCAAGAGAGTCATACTGTTTTACCAGTCTCAAGGTGTATTTGGATTTAATAAATATGGATGCACTTACGCCTTTGGTTCTTTCATGCTCGTTTTGCGGTCTGAACGTGTGAAAGGCATTGTAACATTGTACGGCCAGTGTGCTCTCTGTGGCCTTGAACCAAGTCTCAGTGACTGCAAAGACATCAGCATCTTCCAAGGTGAGGAGCGCTTCCAGGGATTGCAGTTTACTGTTAAAGCTCCTAGCATTAAGCAGCATGACCTTGAGTTAGTTCTAGTGGATTTCTTTACATCAAAAGTTTTGTTGTTTTGACATTGCATAAAAAAGGCACTATGGTGGAGGCAAGCTTCTTTGCTGGTATCTGAAAGCCTTGAGGAGACAGGTGAAGGCCATCTCTGACAAAGCAGCGTGGTCTGTTGACCATGTCTTCCCAAGCTTACAGATACTGGATCCCCTGGAGTGACACCAGAAACTAAGCCAGTTATTGAAATCAATCATTTTTGTCTCTGTATTGTGGCATCATCCTAGGTGAAAGTAGAATGCTGCTTAGGGCTAGGGACATACCTGCTTTGGACACATAATCTGAGAGTTCATTTCAGTCATGTCTCTCTTCATATAGTCCAGAGAGGTACATCTCATCCATTCACTCCAACATGTACTATGACAGAGTCATAACAGTAATTGTTGCTGAGTGACTTTAGTGTGTGCATGATTTGATGGATCCGATCACCTGACAGGCAGCTAACCGTGATTTTCTCCTTGTCCATCCTGGTGAGGGGGACATCTGTGTGTCTCACTATTGAGTCACCTATGACTAGGACATTAGGCTTTGAGGTGTTTTGCCTTAGGAGCTTAATTGTTTAGACACTGATATGTGTGTTGTTATATGCAGTAATGGATTCTGTTCGTGTACCATTATGTGTAAGTTGTTTGCACTTGGGAGGTCTCTGGTCTTTTCGTAGGGTCTTAGGGAGTACCTTCGCATATGTAGGTTTATGTGTCTTGATCTTATCTTTTGTGAGTGGAGAGGTGTGTGTGCTGACAACCTGTTTGATGTTTTATTTATTGTTAAGTGAGAGGACTGATTCTAGTTTCATGGTAGTTACATCTCTCAAATACTAAAACAAAAACAGCATGGAACAAAATAGAAACAAAACAAAATAACAAGTTCCAAAGGGCAAACCACCAGAGTCCTTCTAAGATTAAGCACTTTTGTTCTTTAATATTTCCACCATAGAATTTGCTCAGAATCTTTTCACAAAATATTTCCATATCATTTAAATACTCTCCAGGCTTAGCTCCAAAAAACACACACACAACCAGTCAACTACCATTCAAAGCACACAATGCGCCCAATGAAATACAATATTTAAATTAGTTTGAAAAATCTCAAAAAAGAAACATTTCTGGTATTCAGGACCTGGAGAGTAATTAAATGGTATGGAAATATTTTATAAAAAGCTTCTGAAGAAGTTCTAGAACAAAAGTGCCTAATCTCTCATATACAGTATTAGTTTGTTTCAGGAGCAAGTGGATGTCAGTATACATGAGGCAATTACTACATTGCCTCAGGATGCCCATGTCAATCAGGTTGGCTAGAGAAATTTTGGGAAACTGACTGTCCATAGTAGCAGGTAATTCTTAAGTAATAATTTCATAGAGGGCAAATTAGATCAGCTATTGCTCTGGGATCAACAATGGGACTTATTCTATATAAGATCTGGAATAGAATGTGGGATTATGCTGCTCAGTAGTCAGCTGAGTTGCTTGCAGTGCAT
This sequence comes from Protopterus annectens, assembly GCF_019279795.1. Lineage (NCBI taxonomy): Eukaryota > Metazoa > Chordata > Ceratodontiformes > Protopteridae > Protopterus > Protopterus annectens. Next base: position 369,933,542 of record NC_056733.1, read on the forward strand.
AAGTGCACATCTGCATTGCTCATAGAGCAGCAGGTAACCTGGGAGAGTTTCACTAACCGGTGTCTAGGGAAAAATAGTTTATAGGTGGTTGCGTCTATACAAGGCACCGCTAACCTCTGTCTACATGCAAATGTGAGGCTTATATACAGGTAAAATTAAACAGTTTTAAACTAGTCTGCCAACAGGAAATCATGCAATGATCCTTCATCCAGCAATGCCCAGCCCAGACAAGGCTATATACACACTCGTCTGCCACAAGAGTACAGGGGAGCCCTTCTTAATGTAAGATGGCTGGATATGAGTTCAAATGTATGAAAAACAGACTAGATTCAGCAAGTCTGGATCTAGTTTATGCTAACTAAGCAATAGTTCAGTGCAAAATAAGTGCAGGTAATAAGCAGGCACAAACAGTAGAAACAGTCAAAAAGGTACAAATTAATTCAATAAAACAATAAACTACAGATGAGGTTGGGAGGGTGGCCTAATGGTTAAGGTGTTTGCCTTGCAAACACAAGGTACAGGGTTTGAATCTTACAGGGGGATAATTGGCTAGGCTTAAAATGGCTCGCAAGGGCAGTTAGCCTAGTACTAATCTATGAACCTATGAACCTATGAAAAAGTGCAGATCAAACTTGAAATAAGCTTAATTTCTTGTTGTTAGCTTTGGATGGCTTGGATTCAACACTCTGGACCTCTGGCAAGGGATGCCAAACACAGGGCAGTTCCAGATAATTGAGCTTAAACCAGTAGAAAAAGGGGCACCAAGCTATGAGTGTTAACTGGACCACTCCTGCTGTGTAGGAATATATCTGCAGCACACTGTGGCTGTGGTTGAAAAGGTGCTGGCTTCAGATATCACTTCTAATGTACACAAATTGGCCAAGTTACAAGCTGTTGCCAACAGGAAGAGGGTGCATCCATGGTAAAGGTTGTTTACAGTATGCGGTGTGCCTATATTTAGTCTGCGGTGGAAATGATCAGCTGTGATGTCAGCAAATAGTGCGGGTTTTGTGTTGCAATATCCTGGGGCCTTTGTCTTCTGGGGGCAGCATTCTGATTTGTGTATCATATGATTGTTAGAGACTAAATTTTGCTATGGTGGTTATGTCATATTGAATAACTTGAGAGATTGGATCATTGAAAGCATCTACCCTTTCCCTAATTTTGTATGTGTCCACAGTTAATGGTGCCTTAGTTAGGTTTAAGGAATGTTGGTAGGTGATGATAACTATTTACTCCTTCAAGTTCAACTTCTGTGTCGGATATTATTTCTGTTTGCCCTCATATGATCCACAATGTCTAGCTTGCTGCATCTTCCTAGAATAGAAGGTATAACCTTCCAAAACCAGTTTCTTCTTAACTGTTTGGAATAGAATGTTGTCTTCCATCCCTTCAAAAAGTTCCAGATATGTAGAATGTGTTTGCAGTAGTTCACTATGGGTTGTTTCACTACTGCATTCTTCACACTGGCTCATTAGTACACTGTGTCATTGTGCTTCATTGTGAGAATGATAAGTCCTCCAACTATGTTTCTTTACTCTCATTTATACTGACCCCTTTTCTGCTTTGCTGAAAGGTTACATTAGCAACCTGGTTCAGGAGTCTACAAAGCAGTGTTTTCAGTGAGTGGAAGTAAGTGTACTTACACCAATATTCAGCCTCTTCTGCCAAGTATTGGTGGCTTCCTAGGTGTGTGATAGCATTCTTTGTCATTGAATTAGGTTTGCCCTAATGCCTGCAGCCTTCTGCCATTGAGCAAGACTGCTAAAAACCAGAAATAAGAGGCATTGTTTCAAATTTATTCTGGAAAGCAACATTTGGAATTTTTCTGACTGAACCTGTAATAGTCTGCTTTGTATATTAACTGATGGGTAACACGTGTTTAACAACACAGCACTATTTTATGGTAAAACTTGATATTTTGAAATATCTGGGCTGCATTTCTCTGAAAGGAGCTGTGACATTCTGCTCTGAATTTTTTTTTGCCAGAACATTGCTAATATGTAGGATTAGTAAGCATTATACTGGAATACCCTATTTTTGACTGTTTGCTTTGCATGTTATTGTAACGGTTAATGTACAATAGTTTTAAAATGACTTTGGAAACTGATATTTATGCTGTACTGTTAAAAGAAGATGGTACATATATAAGCAACACCGTACTGTTTTGTGCCTACTTTATCAAAAATTCATATGGATAAAACTTACTTTTTTGTGATAATAACTGCAATTTAGAGACTCTCTCGCTGTGACGTTTTGCTGTTTATTTTCTTCTTTGTAAAACTTACCGGTCTCATTGCAATTGAGACATATTGTTTTCTATGTTCTCATGATGGAAGGGCAATATACACCATATAAAAATGTACAGAGAAACCAAAATTTGACAGCAGTCTTGAATAAAAAAAAAGTGATACTTATTGTGGGCAGCAAAAATTTGTAAGTCAAATGGCTGTTTTGAGATACCCTATGGTGGGGGTAGGGTACAGATTGGAACTATGATATTTACTGGCCCTTTTTTGAGATACCCTTTGGTGAAGGTATTGACTAGAGCTGTGACATTTGAGATACCCTATGGTGGGGGTAGGGTACCAGCTGGAGCTGTGACATTTACTGGCCCTGTTTTGAGATACACTATGGTGGGGGTAGGATACTGGTTAGAGCTGTGACAGTTTGCTTTGTGCCTTATAACAATGAAGATAAAGCATACACTATTTTACAATAATTACAGAAGGTAATATTTGACATTGCAGTGCTTTCTTTGCTGGAAATATACCATTCTGGTTTGCATTTTATCAGAAGGCAAACATGTTACTAACAACATAACAATATCATGTGGTTAAAAAAAACTCTATTTGACAATCCTGACTCTTATACTCTTACATTTTCCTTTGGGGTATACATTTTTCCCAAGTCGAGCTACTACATAATACACCATTTTAAAATATCTGCAGAGATTAAAGTTGCAATAAATAGCATTGTCAGGAGAAATAAGACATACTCAGGAAATCCAAACCTAGCAATCTGGGAATATATGGTGCGGTGCAAAGAGTACTTTGTAAAAGATGGGCTCCGTTGGAATTGTGGAAAAAAATGTAGGAGCTAATCGGGTGATATTAGCTAAATCATTTTTAGATTTTCTGTCAATCGCAATATGAGGAGCTGTAATAAGAAGTGCTCAGTAAATCCTTTCTATGTAATGCTAGTAGTAGAAGTAAAACTGAGCTGGTTGAGGCCATTTTACACAAAAACAATACAGGTATGGTACTTATAATGAAAGTACAGTAAAGATTATACCCCTTTAGTTTAAAGGTTTACATAGCATATCATAATTTCTGAATAAATACATTTTGTGAAAGCATATCAGTCTATGTGAAATTTAAGAGCAGGTCAGTGTTAATAACATGCAATTGTGTTACTGGGGTTATTCCTGTACAGTTGTTGAGTACAGGTCTAAGGTATGAAGACATTTTTTATACAGGAATCCACCTCAATAACTTTTGGAAGCAGTTGTCTAGCAATGCTACAAATGAGAAATGTATATGCATGAAAGTATGAAAACACCAGATTTTATGGCCTACAGGCACAAGTAGTGATGTCACGCTATAAACTCTGAGTAACATGGCCTTGCAACAGTATGTACAAAAACATATAAGAAAGAATAAAGTTCTAAATGTGGTATTTACAACCAAGTCCATAAGTACAGGAGTAGTTACAGGAATTGATCTATTGGGTATTTCAGACCATTCTTTTTTTTATTTACTCCTAAACACATTATTATTATTATTATTATTATTATTATTAATAATAATAATAATAATAGATACATTTTCCAGCAAAACTTTGTTATAAGGCAGATTATGATTAAATAAATAATGACTTAAGACTGTGGGACCAGAACTAGGCTATTTAGAATAGGAATATAGCAAACAACTCTGGTATATTTTATTTTATTTTTTTTCAACAAAGTCCAGAAGCACAATAGCAAAAACGGCCCTACAGCGATAATTTAAAATTCTTTATTGAAAATATATCCAAAAGGTAAGCACTTTCGGCTGCATAACATCAACCTTCATCAGACAAACTTAAAATCACCATAGTGGTTTTTAAATACCATTCATTTAAATCTTACTAATCATTATTAATTGTTCAATTAAATCCTGTGCTTAAATAGCATTTAAAAAGACAAAGTGCAAAATTCCAAGTTTTACTCAAAAATAACATATGTACTTGAATATATATGTATAAACACTTGCATTGAACTAAATCAATATTAATATGCATAACTTGTACTTTTGCAAAATATAATTATTATTATTACTTCCATATACATTATATGAATAACATAACTAGTTGTGTGCTTAAAATTACTACAAATATAAACTGTTAAAATATATGCCATTAAATTACCTATTTATACTCCTTAATTTTAAAATACTAGAAATAGAAATAGAGTCATTCAATCCTGGAGCTTGTGTGGCATTAAGAAAAACTTGCCACCAGTACTCCTTAGATTCCAAAATTATTTTCCAAGGACCTTTCCTAGGTGATTGAAGCAATTGTTCAAGCACTACAAATTTAAATTTATGAGTTGGATATTGGGCAATATGTCTATATAAAGCATTATTATCCGATTGCCTATTAATATCATAAACATGTTCATATATTCACTGTCTTAATTTTCGTTCAGTTTTTCCGATATAATAAGCTGAACATTCCATACATAAGGCTGCATAAACTATACCTAAGGTATTACAATTATATCTACCTTTTATTGATATAGAACTGCCATTTATGTGGACCTGCTCACATTCCAATATATATGAACAATACTTACACATATTACATTTTTTCATAAATGCCTTATCAACAATATGCCTGCCTGAACTGATGTTACACAGATCTTTTAAATTTTTATCTCTCTTATATGTAATAGATGGTTGTGCCCCTAATAGTTTTAACAACTGAACATCTCCCTTAATAAAGGTCCAATTTTTATTTATAAGATTCTTAACATATTCCGAATCCTGTGTATAAATCGTGATGAATGCCACATTACCTTTATTTTTAAGGCATATACTATTATCAAGCTCAGCTATGGTGTTGTTAACATTAACATTAATATCCACAACCATTCACGCAAGCTGCGGCAACTACAGTAACTCAGGCTGAATTTGGAACTTTGCAGCAATCAGTCACTACTTTAACACAATTAATACAGCAACTATCCGGTAATAATGGCAGCACAAGACTACCGGATTTTGGCAATAATCGGTTGGATAGTGTTGACAGCATGGATAGTATTCCTCCTGCTCAAATACAGATGGTTGAACATCATGAGACACAAAATATTATTGACAATAACATTATTCCTTTGAACCAATGGCTAAATCAAGTACAACCTGAGGGTCGAGGAAAATGTCCTGCCATTCCTACTTTTACAAGCATGGTGGATGAATTCCACGATTTAGCCTGGCAATATCGCAAACTATTGCATGAAAATGTTTATTTCAATGAATGTGTAAAAAGACAGCAGGTACCAAAAGGTCTCAGATATTGGAAATATCCCACTGGATTACAAGAAAATAGTTCGCTTCATAAAGATTTATTACAATTATTCGATCGGCAGGGGTGCGAACTTTTACAGTTATTGATAAAACATAATGGCATACAAATGGATGCGCTCAACACTAAAATACAGGAGCTTGATGTCAAAATAAAACAACAAAGTGAATATATAGCTTGTCAAAATCAATATCTTGAAGTATTCTCTCAGATAGACACTTATAGCAACATAGTTGTGGAAAGGAAAGCTCACAAACTGGAGAGGGACAGAGTGGACTATTCCAAAGGGCGAGCATATCCAAAACCATCGCGAGGTCAAACGCGCAGGCAGGAAGTGGAGCAGAATACTGTTTGCATAGAGGATAATGGCATGCAAATGGAAGAAAATAATGCCAGTGAAAACGATCAACAGTTCCCTTTAGAGAATGGAACCTCTTCGGAACAAGGAAGGCTACAAACCCAGAAACAACAGTGGGAGAACATGGAGAAGGCAGAGAATAGGCTCACAAAGCAATTACCATCGCAATTAGAGTATAATATGTCTGATTTATTAAAAGGTGAGAGTAACTATCAACTTATTTCAAATGCTACTGGTGATTATCATATTTATAACTATAGCCAACTAAATTTGAACATTGAGCACGCCAATATATTCAGTAAAGGCTTCACCTATGTGCCAATGAAAAGAGCACACATTACGAATTTAATAACTGAATTGAAACTTTTCACCAGGAAAATGAATTTGGCAGTTATTCACCAGCAAACGCCAAGCAATGAGTACAATCCTCTAAGAGTTCCCAGTTCAATAAATCCACCGCTACATCCAAAAATAAAACTGTTTGAGGAGTTATGTGAACTTGATTTTAGGCTTTATTTAAAACATGGAAAGCAAGCATACCAACGCTATAACAATAACAACAGTAATTTCTCTGTCTCTGAACAAAATGTGTTAAATGAATTAAAAGCTAATAATGACATTCGTATCATGCAGCCCAACAAGGGAGGCAGTTTGGTCATCATGAATGCTTTTGATTATAATCAGCAGTTGTTGAATGTTTTATATGATGACGCTTATGTAGAAGCCTCTATAAATGAAATTAACATTTCTTATTCTAGAATAGATTACATTCTTGATGACATGTTTTGGCAGGGGCAAATTACTAGTGAAGCATTGGCATATATGCAAGTCACAGATCCCAAGATTCCGGTAATGTTTGGAACACCTAAATTGCATAAAGATTTGCAAAATCCACCAATGCGCCCTATAGTGGATGCTGGTGGTTCCAAAACTTATTATATAGCAAAATACATTGATTGGAAACTTAAGGATAAAATGAAAAATTTAAAGTACATCTCACGTGATTCTTGGGATTTTCTCACAAAAGTTAACAACTTAGGCATTCACAAGCTCGATGACATCATATTTGTCACAGTGGATGTGAAGAATTTGTTCACTTGCATTCCACAGGAATTGGGCATTACCTGGTTTAATGAGTTCTTTTTTGACATCATACCCATTCCACAAGTTGAACTCAATGCGCTAGCTGATTTATTAGAATTAGTTCTGACACATAATTACATATACCATGATGGGCATTATTTCAAACAAATCAAAGGGGTTGCGATGGGCTCCCCTATAGGTACTTTATATGCCAATGTAATTATGGCAGTATGGGAACACAGATTTTTATTTCCATCTGAATACATGCAACATATAAAATTGTATAGTCATTTTCTTGATGATTTATTTTTCATTTGGCAAGGCCCTTTGGAATTAATTGAGAATTTTGTGTCATATATAAATGCCACTACAGAATTTTTGGTATTCACACATGAAGCCACTGGACAAATAAACCAGTTGATGTCACTCCTAATTAGACAATTCAAAATACAATTAAAACAATATACCTTAATAAAACATTGTGTTTAAAAGCATGTATGAAAGTGTACCAATATGAGTACTAATAATACAAGCAAACAAATTCAACCTATCAGCCTTACTGCCTAAATAAGTGCAAATGGACAAGTTATAAGTATAAATCCAGGGCATATGCAAAGGGCCTTAACTAAGACCCTTTTACAAAGCAATTCTTGTCCTATGCATAAATCTAGGAAATTAATAAAACTATTGTAAAACTGACTGCTATAACAATTCTAGCGTGATTCATAGAGCTCATGTAGAAGCTATACCATAAGCATCAGTTACCTAAGGTAACTTCTATACTTTAAAATAGAGGCAATATTACAGTTATCATTAAGTCCCGGATAGGAGAAAGCATCTAACTGTAATTGCCACTCTAACTCATGGGTCTCTAAAATTAGAGATTCCTGATATCAAACTTGACATTGTCAATGCCCATAAATTTAAAACTGTGGCCACAGTTATTCAAAATGTGTTTAGAGAGGGCATTGTCACTCCTCTTGTTCTTAATAGCATATATATGTTGTTTACCAACATAGAATGCATGACAGCATTCACAAAAGGCCACATACACAATGGATTTAGTATTACAGTTTATCTTGTGGTTGATGGCATATTTCCTCTTGCCAATGGAAAAAGAGTTTCCTACACGTAAATGGGTACACCATTTACAACAGCCACAAGTGTGTGTCCCTTTTTGTCTAACCATAAGATCAGCTGATTTGTTTCTCTGTAACATATCCTTAAGATTGTTACCTCTTTTAAATGTAAATAACGGGTTATGCCCAATCGTAACCCAGCATTGGTGATAAAATACCAGTTCTTACGAATAATTGAACACAGGGACCCAGAGTTCATGTTGAAAGGAGAAGTAAAGCCAATGGAAAAATTTGACTTATTACAAGCGTTGAGAGCTTCAGCATTATTGTCAATAGTCATGGTTAAACTCCCCAAGAGACTAGATAAAAAGCACAATTTTCAAACGGGGATTGTTGCTCTTTAGGTAATAGCAGTGGTAAATAAGTGCCATTCAACCGTTTGGATGACACTTCCCCTATTAAGTCAAAAATAAGGTCTTCAGGGTAACCACGGTTTAAAAACATGTCAGTCAACAGCAAACATTCTTTATCCTCTGTGCTGCACATGCGGGCAGCCCTGACCAATTGGCCTTTGACAATAGGGTGGCAGCTTGTGAAATGCAAAAAAAATTGCAATAAGTTGCCTTCCTAAAAATGGATGAGCAAAATCTGTTGTTGTTAGTGTCTTTAACCAACTGGACATCAAGATAGTCAATCTCAGAGGAAAAATCTGTTGAGGAATTCATATGTGCTAACAGATTCAAGGCATCATCCTCACTCCCTTTAAACAGCACAAACACATCATCGAGAAAACGGGTATAGATCTTAGAACACTCCACAAAAGTTGGATGGTTAAAAAGGTACTTGTTCTCCCAGTAAGCAACAAACATGTTAGCAACACTGCTGCCGCATGGGGAACCCATTGCTATACCTTTCTTTTGGAGATAATAGTAATCTTCAAACATGAAAAAGTTGGAAGACAAAACAATGTCAAGTAGTACTGTAACCAGAATAATATCGTTGTTCATAAGCACAATCCATTCGACAGCCTCCTCATGTGGTATTGATGTATAAAGGTCAACCACATCGATGGTCAAAAAACTGAGGCTGCTGTCGAAGTGGGCTTCATTGATCAAACTCAAAAAGGACCATGAATCCTTACAAATTTGGGGAATGGTTTTCAAGTATTTACCAATGATACTATCAATAAGGCGGGCACATGGATGTGTAATGGAACATCTACCATCCACCAGAGCACACATGAAGTAAGCAGCAATAGTATTGCATATTTAGATGTTTTCTTACAGAAAGATTTTAGATGTAACAAATTAAAAGCCACTAGTCATCGTAAAAAAACTTATTCTAATAAGTTTTTGCATTTTAAAAGTCATCATCCGCAACATATTAAAAAAGCAGTTTTAAAAGGGCAATTGGTGCGAGCGGCCCGCATGGTTTCTGTATTTGATGAATTTTTAGATGAATGCTATTTCATAGGCAATATGTTTTTAAACAGACAATATCTGAAACAGCTTGTTGATGGGTTAATAAATGAGGTAGTGGCGAAAAGAAAAAGTGGATTTTATAAGCCTTTGTTAGAAAATTTTGATGTTATGACTATGCAGGTGCAAGAAGAAGGTACTATAGAGCTACATACATCAATGGTTGTGGATATTAATGTTAATGTTAACAACACCATAGCTGAGCTTGATAATAGTATATGCCTTAAAAATAAAGGTAATGTGGCATTCATCACGACTTATACACAGGATTCGGAATATGTTAAGAATCTTATAAATAAAAATTGGACCTTTATTAAGGGAGATGTTCAGTTGTTAAAACTATTAGGGGCACAACCATCTATTACATATAAGAGAGATAAAAATTTTAAAGATCTGTGTAACATCAGTTCAGGCAGGCATATTGTTGATAAGGCATTTATGAAAAAATGTAATATGTGTAAGTATTGTTCATATATATTGGAATGTGAGCAGGTCCACATAAATGGCAGTTCTATATCAATAAAAGGTAGATATAATTGTAATACCTTAGGTATAGTTTATGCAGCCTTATGTATGGAATGTTCAGCTTATTATATCGGAAAAACTGAACGAAAATTAAGACAGCGAATATATGAACACGTTTATGATATTAATAGGCAATCGGATAATGATGCTTGATATAGACATATTGCCCAATATCCAACTCATAAATTTAAATTTGTAGTGCTTGAACAATTGCTTCAATCACCTAGGAAAGGTCCTTGGAAAATAATTTTGGAATCTAAGGAGTACTGGTGGCAAGTTTTTCTTAATGCCACACAAGCTCCAGGATTGAATGACTCTATTTCTATTTCTAGTATTTTAAAATTAAGGAGTATAAATAGGTAATTTAATGGCATATATTTTAACAGTTTATATTTGTCTAATTTTAAGCACAGAACTAGTTATGTTATTTATATAATGTATATGGAAGTAATAATAATAATTATATTTTGCAAAAGTACAAGTTATGTATATTAATATTGATTTAGTTCAATGCAAGTGTTTATACATATATATTCAAGTACATATGTTATTTTTGAGTAAAACTCGAAATTTTGCACTTTGTCTTTTTAAATGCTATTTAAGCACAGGGTTTAATTGAACAATTAATAATGATTAGTAAGATTTAAATGAATGGTATTTAAAAACCACTATGGTGATTTTAAGTTTGTCTGATGAAGGCTGATGTTATGCAGCCGAAAGCGCTTACCTTTTGGATATATTTTCAGTAAAGAATTTTAAATTATCGCTGTGGTGCCGTTTTTGCTATTGTGCTTCTGGACTTTGTTGAAATTAGTTTGTTATTCTGGTCAGTTTGGTATATTTTATTTTTTGTTGGATTCTACCATTAAGTATGTCCCAACTAACATAGGAGCAACAACAACATACAACATTCAACATAGGTTTTAGGAGCAACCGTCAAATCAGTGGGCATCAGTGGTGGATCAGGCAATTGCTAAGGCTATCAAGGAAGAAAAGTGCAAGTTCGAGCTACAGCAAAACCCTTCTGAGAGAAAACACAATAGGTTCAAATATATTAGTGATATCTTCAGGAAAGAAGTATGGAAAATAAAAACAGCATAAACTCTTAATACCTCGGAGTTCTGATGGTAATATGAAACCCTTTACTCTTTAATTATTGGAAAGTTTGACTTTGTTGGATGACATGACCTTGATTACTGATACAGAAAGAATCATCGGTTTATTTCCAGATATTTTCGCTGTCTTGTCATATTTCTCAACCTAAGCTGGGTCATGAATCTTTGTCAAGGATCAGTGACCAAACAAAATGTCTGGCCTTAATGAATTCAGTGAATTATGTGAGTAACATAAGAGATATTTATCTTCAGTATCACTGCACTTATTTCAACAATCTTTAAAAGAGGGCTTTGCATCTCTATCACAGAAAACAACGTGCTAATATATGTAAATGAGATGATACTAAGCAGGTAGACAGTTTATCTGCCAATAAGTTTGACCAGCATCATTAGCAAGTGCTTTGAAAGGGTCCTAGTACAGCTCATAAAAGTTGAGGCTACATGAAAATGTAGATTTGGTACATGTGTTCACCCTGGGAAATCATGCATGCCTAACTTGTATTCGTTTTATTCTGATGTCATTGCAGCCTTGGATGGTAGGATAACTTTTTTTAAGATCTTGCTAAATATTTTGATTCTGTTCATCATAAGGGTATACTGACATTACTTTAAAGAGTGGACAGGCGACCCCTAACCGGGAAACAGCCAAAAGAAGAAGAAGAAGATTAATATACACATTATAGACTGGATATCCTGATGGCTTCAGCACTGAACCTGTTTTATTGTTAAAGGGTGTTGGGTCAGGGTACTTTGAAGTTGAGTGGGGGTGCCACAGGGATCAGCTATGGACTATCCCTTTTCCACATCTTTGCCTACTATGCCTACCTGTCCTAGATGCTAGATAGCTAAGTAGCAGATGAGATGATAAAATTGTGGGCCTTATATAGTCAATGGATAAATGTGGTTTTCAAAACTTTTTAGACACTTTGTACAAATGTGTGACTAATTATAGAGTTTTACTTAACTGTACAAAATATAAAGTTATCTAATTTAAATATATATATATATATATATATATATATATATATATATATATATATATATATATAGTTAGACCCAAAAATAGAAACTGTCATTATGGTTTGTGTGATAATATTATGTCAGAGTATCAGTTTTTTGAAGATTTGGGCATTATGGTGTCAAGCTTGTTTCAGTAGAATCATCATATTATCGAGTAGTGAGAAGATGTTTCTATAAGGTCAAGCAGTTCTTGTTTAAACCCTTGATGAGATCAAAGATTGAATTTGGAAGTGGTTTCTGTACTTAATCAGGAAGAGAGAAACATAGTTTAGAGCAACCTCAAAAATTATTTACTAAATATATTGCAGCAGCATATCTTAAACAAGTAAAGATGCATAGTGTTGCATATATGTTCCTCATGGGTGATCTGAGATGGGCTTTAACAGTCAAGAAATTCAAGTTGTGTTGAGTATACAAGTAGTATACCCTTCATTACACAGTAGGAAGAATAACTTGTAGTTTGTCTGACATGTGGTGGGAGGATGACATAATGGTTAAGGTGCTTACCTTAAAGACAGCAGGTGCAGGGTTTGATTCTCACATGGGGTAACTAACTAGGCTTCAAATGGCCTAAAAAAGGCAGTTAGCCTAATACTAATCTATGAACCTATAAAAGAGCTGGTAGGCTAGGAAGGTTTTTTTATTGTATAGGATCTCTGAAAGTTGGAAGAGGCTTCCATTAGAGGAGCAATAAGCAGATTCATTATACTTTATTAAAGGTTATGCTGATGCTGGTAATGCATGTCAGAAGGGACCATATTTATAAATCCTTGCATTTATGGAATAAGGCTAATGGTGAGCTCCTGTAAGATCCTTAGACTTATTGATACAATGAAACATTGACATTGTAGTGCTAACTAAAAGAATAATGATATATACCATGTTAGCAAAATAGTGTTGTTATGTGCTTAAAATATGGATTTATGAGATTCTTGATGAGGCAGTAATTCTGACTGGAACTGTGACACAAATTGCATTGCACTTGATAGCAACAGAGCATTTTAAAGTACCTTCAGAAAGAAACATTTACCATTGTAATATTCTTCTTACAGGAGCTTTAAAATCTTGTTTTAAATTTTTATGACACAGAACACATATGGTTAGCTACATAATGCTATTCTATTTTTAAAAATGCTCTATGCGGCGATAAATGAAACTATTTTTCTCATTGGAGCTGTGACAGGAGAGGGGTTCTTGTCCATTCCTGTGATATTTTGCATTGCATTCTATAAATAACATACTGTTTTAAAATTCCATAAGCAGAACTTGGCAGTCTAGTACTTCTGTGACTGAAGATTTCATATTACTGTTTTGCATTTGGTACTTCTGTTTTACATTTTTTTTCAGAAAAATCACAGACTGTTTAAGGAATTATTCTATTCTGTGAAAATAAGCAGTATTCTGAAATACTTGAGCTGTGACATTTTTTTAGAAGTACAGTTTTCTCAGTGGAACTATGATATGTTCCTCTGCATGTTTTCATGATAGCAAACAACAGCTACATCACTGTATAAGGTCTTCAGTGATGGCACCCATGCAGTATTTTGCCTAATAGCACCAGTACTGACATCTAGTCAGTCCATTCATTCCATGGACATGAGAGACAATCACTCCTGGGCTTGGCGAGAGCCCTATGGATTGTTCATTCCCATCTGATAATCCTGATCAGCCCTTTGCTCTCCAGTAGGATGTGGATGGTAGGGTATTGGCCACCTTGATGGCCCTGGAAAGTGTTCTACCCTGCCCCCATCCCCTTTGGTGGCTTGTGTGAGCCTGCTATTGTTGTCCCCTGAGGGGAAATCCGCACTCTAAATTCCTCCCAGGTTTGCTGATGCTAAGTACCACAATAGGCAGGCTCAGATGGCCCAAAATCCACTGGCTAACATTTAGTGCTTTAACTTGGTGTCACCCTTATAGTTAACTGTAGCCATCTCACTCTCACTGTGCTGGGCAAGCTGGCAATAGCCACTCATTTCCATACTCCCAGCCAGCTCATACAAGCACCTGAGACCGTCTTCAAACTGCAGCAGCCTGTGACATGGTAAAGGATTTACCTTTCTATGCTACAAAGCTGGCTGACACTGCGGTATTGAGTACAAATAGAATGGGGGAACACATACTTGGCAGCTTAGGATTATTACATGCTGACAAACACAATTCTGAAAAATACAGGTTCAAAGTTCATAGGCTTATAGGTATATACTAGGCTAATGACCACCAGGGCCTTTATAAGCCTAGCTGGTCAGTCCAATTCACATTTGTCCCTATGTATCATTGGGCATTTATTAGGAGGGGATATGTTAATTAGGAAGTTTCTGGAGGTTATGTGGAGAGTGTATGTTAGTTTGGGAATTACTGTTTGTCCCTGTCAATCAGGCACATAGGAACCAGACTCAGGGAGAATTTCTGATTTCTCATCCATTGTTCAAGGTTATACTTAAGTAGGCTTAGGGATGGACTCTGCTTTACATGGCTGGGAAACCTGTTCCAGAGCATGGAGATCCTCTGAGACAGATATCGGAATCGCCAATATGTCTTATTTATTTCACAAGAAAAATTTAAATCCATGGATCTAGTGATTCTGATACTGTTCATTTTGCAGATGTGTAAAAGGTCCATCTGAGCTGAATCCAAGGATGCCTTGTATGCCAGCCATAGATTGCCTCTTAGTAACCTGTAGGAGACAGAGTGTAAAGGAAGGGCTTTAAGATGATCCATATAGCACAATGTGTTTATACCCTGGATTTTCTTAGTGAAGAATCTTTGTGGGCATTCTAACTGTTGCATATGCCTGGTCAGAAGCATGCCAAAGGTGGCATTATACTCAATGGTAGGCCTGATAAGGGTTGACTAGAATAGTGGTATGACTTCCTTGGACCTGTATGCCATGCCCTTACTTATAAGCTTGGTGACATAGAATGATTTTCTTACTACCTTGGCCACATGTTATTCAAAGCCCCGATTGGTGTCTATGTATGTTCCCAGATCCCCAACTACAAGGTCAACTCTTAGTATTGTCGTCTTGATGGAATAATTAGCCTGTGTGGCTGTTTTCCCAAAAAGTATTATAATGCATTTGTTGGCATTGAGTTTTAGTTAGTAAACTTTGGCACAAGTCATTTGTCTGTGTTAGACCCTCTTGTAAGCTGTTTGTGTCATGGGGAAATTTATAATAGCTCCCAATTTGCAGTCATCTCAAATTTGGTCACCCAAAGACCTTTAACATTAGCCTTTATTTCCAAGAAGTAGATGCTGTGATGCCCATGCCCTGGCCCAGCAATCAATGTGCCTCAATCCTGACCGCTAACAGCAGAGAGGGCATCTCATATGAGAGGAAAGGATAACAAATACACACAGTAAAGTGCAATTTCCCTTAAGAGCACACAGAGATCACAGTCAGTCTGGGGCTGGTCATTCCCTTGCTCCCCAGGTCCCCAATATGACTCCCCACTGGCAGAGCTATGGGGTCTAGATCTCAGCCTAGTGGGCAAGCTAAGATCTTCAACACCCTCTCTGTCCAACCAGTGCTTCGTGTCCCTTCCCAAGTAGCTGACACACACACACTTTGAGATAAGAGTTTACCCAACCACACAGACACTTCTGGGGAAGGCTGGCACAGGTTCTCCAGCTGTGCCCCTTTTACCTAGACTATACGGTAGTACCAGCTACCACCACCCACTAATATTATCAGCTACTCAAAGGCACCTAAAAGGGTGTCCAGTTATTATTGTGCAATATTAATATCCAGTTGGTAGTAATGCCCAGGGCTAAAGCTATTAGAGTGGCCTTGCACAGTGTTACCAAAGGCATGAAGTACTCTTAAGAGCTTAACTTATCTCTACACAAAACCAGCCACAGTTAAAAGGTCTTAAAATATTTAATAATAAATAATTAAAACCACAAGACAGTGCTTTCTACTATACAATGCTAGTCAAAAGTTCAGAGATCACACAGAAATACTTAAAATAAATCACTAGTACAGTTCTGATACCACAGAAAAACACTTAGTCTAATCTTTCTAATTTCTGGTTATTCCTAAAAGAAAACACACTTCTAAAATAACTTACTTATAGAGCAAGGCAGAGTGCTGTGAGTTGGATAGTCAAGTCAAAACTGCTTACTAATTTCTGGTTCTCACTGTTTAAATTGCTATTGCAGTTCTGATAAACATTGCATCATCTTTTTACACTTTCCTGGTGTTCCCAGGCTGACAGAAACTGTATTTACATTCTTTTACACTTAGAGCAATAAAGGACATGCCACATGTAAATTCTGGTCATTAACTTTAGCCTTAAAACAATAGGCAGGATGCTTGCTCCAGACTCATTGACTCCAAATTCTAACTTCAAAGGAACAGACATAAAGTAGTTTTAATTTCAAAGGACCAACAAGAAATGCTTGACTTTGCTTTCTTTACAGCAGAGGGCAATGTTGCCACATTGTTTTAGGGTTAACATTTCACAGTATTTACAAATGATAGAATTATGTATCAAATTCTATTTGACTAGGCTGGCAGCCTTCACCCATCTCTACCAATCTTCACAGACGCCAAATAGGAGTGGTCCCAACACAGACCCCTGAGGTACCCCACTAGTAACCGGACTCTTAGTGGAGGTGGTATCATCCAACCTGACTTACTGGTCCTGCCTGTGAGCCAGCTGACAATCCAGTGAGTTATATAGGAGTGTATGCCCAGTTCAGTGAGTTTTTCAACTAAAACTGAGTGAATTATTGTATCAAACACTTTAGCTTAGCACAGGTAGGTAGTATAAACCATTTTCTTTTCATCCATTGCCTTGGTGACCTTCTCAAAGAAGTTCACTAGATTTAGTGGGCATGATCTTCCCTTGACAAAGCCAGACTGGGTTGGGTCCAATGTCTGAAGGTTGCCTATATCTTTGCTGATCATTTACATGATAATTTGTTTCACGGCTTTGCATATTAGACTAGTCAGACTAATAGGTCTGCAGTTTCTGGGATGACTGATGGTCCACCCTTGTAAAGTGGGGTAACCATTGCAGTCCTCCATTCTCATGATACAAAGTCTGTTTTGGGGCTATAGTTGAAAAGTGACTCAGATGGTCCTGGTAGGTGATGTTTCAAGCTATTTAAGTGGCATCTCAGGATATTGTCAGGGCCCAGTGAGGCTGTGTTTTTAGCTTTAGAGAGTGCCATCGAGACCTACTCCCTGTTAACAGTTGGGAGGGGGGTTATGCTAGTAGGTATTTCATGGAGGGGAGGCAGGGGTGAATTTTGAGCTGAATCTGTTAGCTAGCAAATTTGCTATGTTACTCTGCTCAGTGGTGGTGATACTGCTGACCTCCAGTTCTGCACACTAATGTGTGCTGCTTTTAAGGTTCTGGACACAGCTGTGGAAGGATTTGTGGTAGTCTTTAACCTGTGAGGCTATCTTGACCTTGTAACTAGCCTTGTCAGACTTAACTAGTCCTCTTAGTTTCCTGTTTATTAAAATTGGAGAGTTAAGGTTAGGATTCCACCAGTGTGGTTTGTTCTTAGAGTTTGCTTTGGGACTACTTCTAGCAGGTACACCAGCTTCTATACAGCCATTTACGTGGTAGTACTGGGTCTCTGTAAACAGTTTTGCATAGGTTACTGTGAACACAGGGTTGGAATGGGCATTGAACTTTGACAAACTATCAGTTAATAGCATGTAGTTTGCTATGGAATAGTTCCTAATGGTTACAGGGTTAGCTAGGGTTACTGAGTTAATTTTTATTTTGAAGGAGACAGCTTTGTGGTCCAACCTCACCAATAAGGATGTTATATGGTGGGAGGGTTCAGTGCTATCCCATATCGGTGTGTACCAGGTCCAGCATGTCTGAACCTCTGGTGGGTATGAACACTATCTGGTCAAGGATATCTGTGTTAATAAAAACTTCAGGAATCATTGTACCTGCAAGTATGAGGTAGTGTATGTTTCCAAATATGTAGAGAAATAAAGTCTCCCATGAATAGGGTATTAGGTTTAACTGTGAGCACCCCAACAAGTCTAGGTATGGTGTGGCATTTTGCTTTCCATGTTATGATGGAAGAACAAGGAACACTTTTAAAACTTGTTGCAGAAAACAGCATTTGGCACAGTAGTGATGAATAAAAACAGAAAAGACATGGTTACCAACTTAGGACTTTGTGGTGTGCAGACAAGAACTTTTTAGAGATGGCCTTTGAGTTAGTTTGTAACTGTGATATTTGGAACTGCCTTTATAAAAATGGTGCTTTAATATAAAATAGTTTAAAGTAGTTCTTAAAAGCAACATTTGGAATTGTAATATTTTTCTGACTGGATTGCCCACATTCTGTTTTGCATATTGTCTGTTGAAACAAATGTTTTTAACAGTATAGCAATATTTTGTGGTAATCTGCACTATTCTGAAATATGTGAGATGTAGCATTTTGCTTTTGGGAAAGTGATATTTTGTTAGCCATGCTGTGATGAAAAAGTGAGATATGCTATTATAAATAATTGCAGAAACCAACATTTAACAGTATAGTATTGAATCGAAAACAAAAGGTGGTATACACATTGCTAGTAACACACTGCTGCTATGTTCTGACAAGTCCTTTTGTTAGATACCTTATTGGGATTCCAGCTGGATTGCTGACATCTTCAAAAGTACTTTTAACAGTGAAGGAACATCCAGTATTTTAAAACATTTATGGGAAGCAGTTTGTCATTGTGGTACTTTCCTAACTGATTCTTTAACACTCTGCTTTGCATTTTATCAGCTACAGCACATGCAGTTTGCAATATAATACTTTTTTCTTTTGTAAAAGTGTTATTCTGAGATATCCAAGCTGTACTTTTCTGGCTGTGATATGTTGGGGTGTTCAGCTGGATTTGTGCCATTTTGCACTGCAGTTAATTGTAATGAGGAAACATCATACATATTTTAAAATAATTCTAGAAAGTAATATTTGGCATAGCACTGCTTTTCTATGGCATTTTGGTTTTCAATTTATCACACAGAACACACATTGTTAAAAAGCAGCAACATATTGTGACAATAAGTGGTATTTTAAAGTACTCAAGGTATGACATTTTCCTTTGAGAAACATACTTTTCCCAGTGGAGCAGTGACATTTTGATGTTTATGTATTCATGATGGAAAAGCAAAGAGCACCATTTTGAGCTGCTGCACAAGCCATCATTTGACACGTGCTGAAAAGATGAACATTGTTAGCAATATGGTTCTATTGTGTGCAGTCAGTCTCTTTTCTGAGATGCTTGATGGGGCACATCTGAACAGGGCTTGTGACACTTTGCATCGATCTTTATATCATTGAAGAAGTAATGTGTACTATTTTAAAATAATTCCAGAAAACAATATTTACATTGTAGTACTTTAGTGACTGGAGTTGTTACACTACAGTTTGCATTTTATCAGCTGTCACTCACACATTCTTAACAATATAGCACTGTGTGTGTCAATAAGCTCTATTCTGAAATATGTGATTTGCAATATTTTGGTTTGAGAACATTTTTCTTCATTGGAGCTGTGTCATTTTACCTTCTATGCTATCATAATGAAAAAGCAAGATAGTTTTTTAAGTGCACAGACATCAGCATTTGATAGTATAATGCTGAATAAAGATGAAAGTGCATTCTGACTTTATATAATATAACACTGCTGTACTGACATGCCTTTTGGCATACCCAATGGAAGTGGATCCTAAACTAGAAATCTTTCATTTTGTATTACACTTCATAGCAGCGGAGATATAACATGTATTATATTACAATAATTACAGAAAATATCATGACATTTGCCATTGCAGTGTATCTCTGGAACTTTACCAGTTTGATTTGCATTTTACTAGGTGGAAAACACATGGTTAATAGCATAGCAATGTTATTAGTAAGCTCTATTCAAAAATACACGAACTATTGTTGCTCTGACATTGTGCTTCCCATGCTATGATTGAAAAGCAATATAACACCTTTTTAAAATGTCTGCTGACACCAGCGCTAACACTGTAATGTTGAAAAGAAAATATGGGGGACACATTATTAGCAGCATTATTGCTGAGAAGCCCTACTCTAAGATGAATGGTGGAGGTGGCTGTGACTGGAGCAGTGGCAGCTTTACAGTGCATTTTATAGCAGCAGAGAATTAACATACATTATTTTAAAACAGCTGTTATACTAGCTTTTATATTTGTAATACTGTTATGTTTAGAGCTAAACACTCCACTTCTTCACTTTGCATTTTATGAGAGAATACACATTAGCAAAACAGCCTTGCTTAGTGTTAATAAGTGATATTCTGAAATATCAGAATATACTTTTTTGACTGGTTCTGTGATGTAGGTGCTCTCCCAACTGGGGCTGTGACAGTTTTGCATTTCACTTATGAATTTGTACCTGAATTCTAAGTAGAGCTGTGACAGCAAGGTTCAACATTTTGCAATGAAAATGTAACATATACTATTTTAAAGTAAGCCCAGAAAGCAATATTGGACATTATACTACTTTTGCAACTGGAGGAATGTTTTTTTGGTTTGCATTTTCAGAAAAATTATTTACAACAGAGTGCTATCAATTGCTTATAAGCTCTATTCTGAAAAATACCAGAGCTGTGACATGTTGCTTTGGGAAAATATTTTTTTCCAGTGAAGCAATGCAATTTTGCTTTCCATGTCATTATGAAAAAATGCCAAAATGCCTGCAGAAACTAGTAGCTAATACGTCAGTCTTGTATAAAAAGACATCACATTTTTAACAGCACAGCAGTATTGTGGACTGACTGAGACATTCATTTAGGGGGCTGAGAGAGCTTTCATTGCCTTTTATAAATACTCGAGAAATAAGGTACATTGCTTCAAAATATTTGGAAAATATTTCCCATTGTTTTTTTTCTTTCTGGGCCTGTGGTATTCTGCTTTACATTTTTATATCAGACGAAAAACACATGATTAACAACACAACAGTAGTTTGAGGTAACATCTGCTATTCTAAAATACAGACTTTGATGTTTTATTTGGGGGAGTATACTTTTCACAGTGGAGCTTTGACATTCCACTTTATATATTATTGTAATGAAATAAATAACATACACCATTTTAAATTGACAATGAAGTATTAAAGAAAAAAGATGGACACAGACAAACAGCATAGTTCACTCTGCTGATAAGCCCTATTCCCTGATACAAGGTTTCAGGGAGGTCTGCCTTACTAATTCTCACACTAGGGTCACTTGAAACTACTTGAATGTCTACAGTTTATCATTTGCTTATAAGCCATATTCTAAAATATACTGGAGCTATGATGGACACAGATTAACAGCATAGTTCACTGCGCTGACAAGCCCTATTCTCTGATACAAGACAGGGGAGGGGTCTGCTTTATTAATTCTCACATAAGGGTCACTTGAAACTGCTTTTATGTCTACAGCTTATAAATTAAGGCTATCATTGCATATAAGCATATACATAATTGCTACTTCTGTATAATAAAATTTATAGTGAGTTAATGTTTCACTTGACCTGTCTTGTGGTTATGTAGTATTACAGTCAGAGTAATATTCTGCAACAGATATTATCTGGTTAACATATCTCCCTGAAATGTACATCACATTGATGAACTTTTCTTGAGTGTTTCTGAAACTGAGAGTTATTTATTCAGTTTATATGCACTGTTTCAAAAACGGATATATCTTGTAATATTGGTCTGTACATGTACAAGGAGGACATTCATAGTGTAAAGTTTGAAGATCATTTGAGCAGTAGTGAGCATGTAAGGTCTGTGGCATTAGCTCAATGCAGGGACAGTAGGCTTATTATTATGAGTCCAGTTTTTGGTTAAGGGATGGGGAAAAGTAAGAAGTACAGATAAGTACAAGTTCCATTTCAGAGCAAGAATAGGAGATTTACAATAACTAACTTCACGTTCTAGTTCGGGACAGGAGAGTCATAATTCTAAATGAAAGTTCTGAGCACTATTTGTAATGCCGCATCTATGACTAGAACTTTAGCTGCAGGAACTGGTAAGGCTTATACTGCAGGTGAGAGTACGCATGGTATAAAAATCTTTATAAAGATGTGAATGCGCTGCTTCCCCCTGTTCTGCAGTTCTGGGCCAAGCATAAGCAGACAGGAGAGTTGCAGCTCTATTTCCATATCGAGTGTCATTGTAAGAAACCATAAGTATCATATATGACACTGTAGAAATCTATCTGTGGGAACAGTTAGGTCAAACTCTTCAGACTTGTGGGTGACTGCTGTAAGCAAAAATGTCTTTCATTAAACTGGCCTCAAAGGAAGAGCTAGAGCAGTAAATGACATCAAACTTTTAGTAAACAAAGTAAAACACACTGCAAGAAATATTTAGGGAAAACAACAAACAGAAAAAGGAATAATGACTCATGCCCTAGAACTTTATTGTAACCCTCTGATGCCTTGGCTCAAGTCTTCAGAAGTGTTAAAATCTAAAATTACATCATCATACAATTTATATATATAAAAATTCATGCGCTAATCACCATTGACTAACATAGCGGATTATGAGCAGGTCACAGATCAGAACGTGCTTATGTGTTTGAGACATAGGTACCAAGAACTTTACCTCAAGAGGGAAGCTTGAGGGGTGATTCTTGGCATCCATGTTGAGAAAACACAATAAAAGTTTATGATCAGAGACCCAATCATAATTCTTTGCAGTACATGGAGCTTTATCTGCTCCATGTACTACTAGTTACAAAAAAAAGAAACACTCAGCAGGATTCAATAAACTCTGTGTAGGCTTTGTTTGAAGCTTACATAGAGTTTACATGTTTGTACAGTGAGCAGCAGCAACAATTACATATTCAAGCCATGCACAGTGTTTAAACGTATACTAGCCCAGTTTCATGGCCAGCAACAGAGTTGTTGGCCAGGAAACCATGCAAAGCAACATGGATAGCAAACCTGTTTACCTAAGAGCAAACTAGGTTAGCAGGATTGTGCAGAATGATGCAATGATTACCAGGGTTTATCATATAGCAATGTATATGGCCAAACACAGTACAGGACAGTGTATACAGTGCAGAGTATTGTGGAATCCCATTCCAGGCATTCTGTACAAAAGTTGTGCAAATGATCTGTAATGGTACATGGACTGCCATTTAAAATAAACAGTCAGGGGAAGTATGTGTATTGAGTAGGGACACACAAATGAATTGGAGAAATGAAAACAGGGAAAGAGGACAGATGAAACATTGCAATGTAAAGCAGATGAGGGCATGTAAATGGAAGACAGCTGTAGCAGGAACATTGATCACATATCAACATGGTACAGTACAGACTGCACAGTAAAAATGTATATTATGTCACTGTCAGACAAGGTGGCATAACAATGGAGAAGACGTCAATGTGATATAAGCATCCTATCATGAACAATGGAGAGGACATCTATCAGGGATGTTATATACAGTCAGGGTTGGTCGCATATTGTGAAGCTGTGCAAACTGATTTGCCTGACTATGACTGTAATGTCAGCAGAGATGTCCAAAAAGTGGGACACAGTTACAGGCTCATGGACAACAGTAAACAGAAACACACACAATCATGGACAATATCAAAATCCCATGTCTCTGACATAACATATGTGATTCTGAGTGATCATCGATGGTTCTGCACAAACACACTTGTACAACTATTATGACATGTCAGCAATCTATGAGGGTAATCAAGCACACTGCTCTAGCACTGTAACGTCTGCTATACTTGTATGTGACATTATGATCAATACAGGCTAGTTGACTGGTGTGCATGGCATATATAGATATGTATATATATATATATATATATATATATATATATATATATATATGGAACAATCCACACTGTCATGAATTTAGTTCATGGCATCAGTTTGTCAAACAGCTATGTATGTACTATGTGCATCACCAGAACAGGTATCACACATGCATCTGGTATGACACCTTGATGGGGTTTCCGTGCCATCAGACAGTAATGTTTATGCAACAAAAGAATACCTAGGTATGGTCAATAAGATGTGTGAGAGCTCACTGTGGAAAAGGTGGTACACTTCAGTTAAACATCACAGGAAGATGTGTAGGGAGGTACATGAAGAAGGGTGCATTGTACTCAGTTACTGGTGTGATGAAGGCTGTGAACTATGGAGGTATTATGGCCTTTGATGTGGATGTCCTGAACATACTCAGTAGTCGTGTTACATACAAGGGAGTAGTCACCACTGTGGCCATGCTGGTGGAAGCTCCACATACCATCTACCCCAAGACACAGATCACATAACACTTGGTTTGCTTATAGGGTGTGATGCCTACATTATCACTGAGTTGTGCATTTGTTTTCATAATGTAACAAATCACTCCATGCTTTTGTTCCATTTTATGTGTTGTCATGGCTGTAGCAGAAATTTTTGGTATGTGTTGATACTGTCTACATTATACTAATATTATAACTGGAGTCAATGTTTGCCCATAATCTGTAGTCTTCTAGACAGCTGTTTTGACACAGGATGTGTATATCATTCTTGTTTTTCGCAAATATTTTTTTTTTATTTTCAATTAAAATAACATTTGCATAATATTTTTAAATATCATTTTAAACAACTATATACAATGTTTACAATAGCCTGACTTTCAATTATATACACTGTATGTTATTAAATATAGAATTAACAGATCAGTTATCAGAGATACAATATTGATTATTGCAGAGTGTCCAACAAAGATATAACTTTCTTCCAAGGATTATTTACCAATGGCCTGGGATAGATTCGTAGTTCTTTGATTTTTATTTCCATCAATGCAGTTGTCTTCAGTAAAGTGTAGAATTCTTCCAAGGTCGGGGGTATATTTGAATTTTACCTTCTGGTTACGCATTTCCTAGATATAGCAAGTACTGTCCATAACAAATACATATTTGTCTTATTCAGGTAGGGACCTTCATTTACATTTAGTACTATCAATACTTTAGTTAAGGTAAAGGATTCATTAAATAAAGTTTGTAAAAAATTATTGATTCCATTCTAATATGATTTAATTTTATTACATTCATAAAAAATATGAATCCAGTCTGCTTTATTTGACTTTTTACACCTCCAGCCAAAACCATTTTTAGTAGTACTGGTCTTTTTAATTCTATCTGGTGTTAAACTTGCTCTATGTAAGTATTTCCAGTTAAATATTTTCCAGTACTGTGTGTTAGAGGTGTAATTAACTGATAATAGGATGTTACTTTTAATTTCTTCTGTTAACTGCAATGACTGACCTTTTGTTAAGAACTGCCAGTATGATGGTTTGGGAATTGTTTTATATGTTATTAACTCTTTATATAGATTTGAAAGGAATTTTTCTTTTCACAACTATTATATACAAATTCATACAGAAAACTTAGTAGATTTGGAATATCTTTAAATGAGGAATTATTAATTAATCTGCACAAATCTTGAGTGTACATTAGAATGCTTTGTAAGGTTAACCAGTTCCGTGTTGGAATATTGTAAGCAGTTTTTATCATATGTATATCTAAAACATTTAATTTATTTACACATTGAAACCAGCATAAGAATCCATTCTGTTCCTAGGAGGTTATTGTTTCCCTATATATTTTGTGAGGAATGTTCTTAGTGATGGTAAATAGGGTTAAAAGGTTAAACTAAAGTTTTAGATCTATGTTTGCATTGATAAATTTCCTAAAGGAATTGATGTAATGATTAATCAGTGTTGTTTTAGGTTTTGTTATATTATATTGTATACTTATGCATAGCATGTAGCAGAGTTTGTTTGATTTGTCTACTATTAAAAATTTTTTAACAGATTAAATTAATTTGTTAATATAGCCATTGTTAATTCTTTCCAGTTGGCAAAATAATTTGGGTTTATCCAGTCTATTGTAGTTTTAAGCACAGATGCTTTTATATATGTTTCTATTTCTGGGAAGTTCAATCCTCCTTGTTTCCAGGGTCTAATGTGATGAGTTAGAGCTACTCTATTCTTTTTGGGATACCATAACAATTTTATTAAACATGATTTTATTTCTTTAAGAATGCATCTTTCAGGAATTAACTGTATTGCTAATGCTGCATATATTATTTTTGGCAATAAGACCATTTTTATTAATTGCAATCTGTCTTCAAAAGTTAATATAATTTTGTTCCACTTTTCTGTGTATATTTTTATTGTTTCAATAATGTTTTTATAATTTATTAATATTGTTTTGTTTATATTTTTGCATACCACTATTCCTAAATAATTTAGCATAAGTTCTTGTTTTCCTATGATAGATTTATCTGTAACTTGTTGGTCTTTTTTCTTATTTAAAAATAGAAATTTTGATTTTAATCTATTAAAGTGTCGACCTGAAGTTTTATAAAATTTCTCCATTACTTCTTCTAGCTCTCCTAATGACTCTCTGGAGTTTGATAGGGTTAATAATATATCATCAGCAAAAATAATTATTTTAGATATGTACTGGTCATAGATTTCTTTTCTTTTTATTCTTAGATTATTGCGTATTATTTATGCAAGTATTTCTATAGCCAAAGCAAATAAAATAGGAGAAAGGGGGCATCCTTGTTTAGTACCTTTCATTATATGGATAGATTCTGAGGTGAAATGACCTAATTTAATGTATGCTAAGTTATTAATATATATGCTTTTTAGTAATAAGATGAAAGGAGGAGGAAATTCAAATAATGCTAAAGTTTTAAACAGATATTCCCAGTTGAGGGAATCAAAGGCTTTTTCTATGTCTAATCCAATTACAAGTGTTTCTCTTCTTTAATCACATAATCTATAAGAGTAAGTATAATTTTAATATTATCATGTGTGTGCCTGTTATATAAAAATCCAGTTTGATCATTATTAATTGTCTTTGAAAGTGGGATTTTCATTCTGTTAGCTAGTATTGACATGAATAGTTTGTAATCATTATTCAGTAATGGTATAGGTCTGTATGGGGTGCAAAGGTCTGATGGTTTATTATCTTTTAGAATTGGTGTTATGAGAGAATATTTGCATGAGGGTGGTATTTTTGCTTCTGACTGGACTTCTAGCAAAGTTTTATGAAAAAGGGAGATTACTGTTGAAGGGAAGAATTTGTAAATTTCTGTAATTATACCATCTATCCCTGGAGCTTTGTTAGATTTACTTTCTTTTATCTTGTCAACAATTTCTTTGTAGGATATAGGTTTTTGTAGGTCTAGTTTTAAGTTTTCGGGATTTTTTTATATTGATAAGGTTTGTATCTTAGTTTATTTGCCTGGTATCTAAATCTTCTTTGTTGAAGTGTTCCATATAATGAAACCAAAATGCTTCAAGAATGTCTCCTATATCTGATACTTTTTTCCCTTTCTTTTCATGATATATACTACTAATGTTATTTGCTTTAGATTGTATTTTAATTCTTGTAGATAAGCTATGTACATATCTGGGGAGGTGGCTAATGAGTTTATTTTTTAATTTTTCCAAGGCTAGACAAGTTTTGTGTGTTAGAATTTCATTATATTTTTCATTTCATTCCTCTGTTTCTTTTTTGACTTCTGGACAATTCTGATTTTTTTTTAGATTTTGCTGTCAAGAGTCTGGTTTGCAAGTCTAATGATTCAGATTCCCACTATCTACCTTTGTTTTTGTACCAGCTAAGGGTCTTACCAAATAAATACACTTTTAATGAGTCCCAAACCATGACTCTATTGATTTCTGTTGTATTATTAATTTCAATAAATAACTGTAGTTCTGACAACATCCAGGGTCTGAATCCTTTAATTTTCATGATATATGATGGAATTCTAGTTGAGAGGATTAAAGGTTTAAACTCTATTTGGAGCTTCATTATCAGAGAGTCATGATCTGAGAAGGGGCATGTAACTATTGAGAAGTTGAGGATTTTTGTCTGCAAATCTTGAACAAATTATTTGTCTCTTCTGGTTTGTGTTCCAAATCTAAGGTCTTTATGGGAAAATACTAAGGATTTATCATCCTTTACTTTAAAAGTGTCTATTAAATGAAATGAATCAATCCATTTTTTTAAGGATTTTGAAATAGTTGCTATGCGAAAAGACTTCTTGGTGGTTTCAGAAGCTTATAAGGTACAATTAAAGTCTCTTCCTAGTATACAAATTCCTTTATAATTGTTGGAAATAAAATCTAGGTGTTTTTAACCATTCCTGCTCCAATTCCTGGGAACCAATATAGATTAGCTAAGGTCCATATTCTGTTATTAAATTTAATTATAACAAATGCTAGTAGACCTTATTTGTCTTCATATTTACAAATAACTTTTGGAGTGATTATGTTTTTCAGTGGAGGAAGATGCACACAGGTGGATTATATCTTATCTAGAAGGGCCAGTCTGAAGGAGATTGGAGACTGTAAAGTGGTGGCAGGGGAAAGTGTAGTTAGGCAGCATAGGGTGGTGGTTTGTAGGATGACATTGGTGATAAAGAGGAGGAGGATGAGTGTGAGGGCAGCACCAAGGATCAAATGGTGGAAATTGAAAAAGGGTAATTGTGAGGTGATGTTCAGGGAAGAGTTAAGACAGGCACTGGGTGGCAGTGAAGAGTTACTGAATAGCTGAGTAACTACCGAAGAGCTAGTAAGAGAGATGGCTAGAAAGGTGCTTGGTGTGACATCTGGAAAGAGGAAGGAGGACAAGGAGTGGTGGAATAAAGAGGTACAGGAGAGTATACAGAGAAAGAGATTGGCGAAGAAGAAGTAGTGAGATTGTCAGAGAGGTGAGGAAAGTAGACAAGAGTATAAGGAGATGAGGTGCATGGCAAACAGAGAGGTGGTGAAGGCTAAGAATAAGGCATATGAAGAGTTGTATAAAAGGTTGGACACTAAGGAGGGAGAAAAGGACCTGTACCGATTGGCGAGACAAAGGGACCGAGCTAGTAAAGATGTGCAGCAGGTAAGGGTGATAAAGGATAATGAGGGAAACGTACTCACAAGTGAGGAGAGTGTGTTGAGCAGATGGAAAGAGTACTATGAGGGGCTGATGAATGAAGAGAATGAGAGGGAGAGAAGGTTGGATGATGCGCGGATAGTGAATCATGAAGTGCAGTGGATTAGCAAGGAGGAAGTAAGGATAGCTATGAAGAGGATGAAGAACGGAAAGGCTGTTGGTCCAGATGACATACCTGTGGAAGCATGGAGGTGTTTAGGTGAAATGGCAGTGGAGTTTTTAACTAGATTGTTTAATGAAATCTTGGAAAGTGAGAGGATGCCTGAGGAATGGAGAAAAAGTGTTTTGGTACCGATTTTTAAGAATAAGGGTGATGTGCAGAGCTGTAGTAACTACAGAGGGATTAAACTGATCAGTCACAGCACGAAGTTATGGGAAAGAGTAGTGGAAGCTAGGTTAAGAAGGGAGGTGATGATTAGTGATCAGCAGTATGGTTTCATGCCAGGATAGAGCACTACAGATGTGATGTTTGCTCTGAGAGTGTTGATGGAGAAGTACAGAGAATGTCAGAAGGAGTTGCATTGTGTCTTTGTGGATTTAGAGAAAGCATATGACAGGGTGCCTAGAGAGGAGTTGTGGTATTGTATGAGGAAGTTGGGAGTGCCAGAGAAGTATGTAAGAGTGGTACAGGATATGTATGAGGGCAGTGTGACAGCGATGAGGTCTGCGGTGGGAGTGATGGATGCGTTTAAGGTGGAAGTGGGATTACATCAAGGATCAGCTCTGAGCCCTTTTGTATTTGCAATAGTGATGGACAGGTTGACAGATGAGATCAGACAGGAGTCCCAGTGGACTATGATGTTTGCAGATGACATTGTGATCTGTAGTGAGAGTAGGGAACAGGTGGAAGAGACCCTGGAGAGGTGGAGATATGCTCTAGAGAGAAGAAGAATGAAGGTCAGCAAGACTAAGACAGAATATATGTGTGTGAATGAGAGGGAGGATAGAGGAATGGTGAGGATGCAGGGAGTAGAGGTGGTGAAAGTGGATGAGTTTAAATACTTGGGATCAACAGTTCAGAGTAATGGTGAGTGTGGAAGAGAGGTGAAGAAGAGAGTACAGGCAGGATGGAGTGGGTGGAGAAAAGTGTCAGGAGTGATTTGTGCCAGACGAGTACCAGTAAGAGTGAAAGGGAAGGTCTTCAAGAGGGTAGTGAGACCAGCTATTTTATATGGGTTGGAGACAGTGGCACTGACAAAAAGGCAGGAGTCAGAGCTTGACGTGGCAGAGTTGAAGATGTTAAGATTTGCACTGGGTGTGACGAGGATGGACAGGATTAGGAATAAGTATATTAGAGGGTCAGCCCAGGTTGGAAGGTTTGGAGACAAAGCCAGAGAGGCAAGATTGCATTGGTTTGGACGTGCTGAGGAGGGATGCAGGGTATATTGGGGAAAAGATGCTAAGGATGAAGATGCCAGGTAACAGGAAAAGAGGAAGGCCTAAGATAAGGTTTATGGATGTGGTGAGACAGGACATGCAGGTGGTTGGTGTGACAGAGCAAGATGCAGAGGACAGGAAGAAATGGAAACAGTTCATCTGCTGTGGTGATCCCTAATGGGAGTAGCCAAAAAAAGAAGAAGAAGATGTTTTTCTTCCACAGAATTGATACTCCTTTTGTCTTTGTTCTATAGGAGGATTGAGCTAAGACTGTATAGTACTTAGGATTCCAAATAAAGCTATCATTAGTCTTAAAATGCATTTCCTGGAGAAATACTACTTGTGCCTTATTTAGATTTAAATATTTTATTAAGTTTGATCTTTTATTTGCATTATTTAAGCCATTGGTATTTAATGATAAGAATGTTAAATCCATTTCAAGTTATTGTTGGAAGAAACTTTTTGCTTCTTTTTTTTTATTTTGATTATAGTAGTTATACCATATTCTCTGAAAACATTGAATGTTATTTTTATGTGTGTAAACTTGGGAGTATAATTTAATGTTCTTTCTTCTGTAAATATAAGTAGGCTAAAATTCAGGTCAGGCTTTAAAAATGTACTTCTATAAAACATTCATTCTAAAGTATCAAATACAAGTAAATATGAATTTCCCATTAAACATGGAATGAAAGTCATTCCTAATCCAAAAGATAAAGATAGATCTATTGGATTAACACTCATACTTTTAACCAACAATATCAACTGAGCTCCATATGTTAAGTTATTATATGGAGAATTTTCTTAAAAGAGATATGAAATTCTATATTGTTCTATTATTGTTCTATAATATTTTATATATCAGGATGGAATAGTAGTAGTGTAAACAATTATTATGTTGAAAATACCCAATATTTAGTTACCCTTAAGAGATCCCAAACATGTCAGATATGTCATTTTGGAAAAATGAAATGCAACAGAGGAGCATACACTAAACAAGCCAACAACAAATATGATTATTACTAAAATAATTTGATTAAACAGACTCTACAGGAGACAATGAGTGATTACCAATGAAATATGAATTTACTGTAGGTGTACTGTCTTCCTTTACTTTCCCACTCTTCAGCTCACCAACTTCAACATACACTTATGAAAATACATGGCTTAGTGGTATCCTGACTCTGAGTAGAGGTGCCCTACATTCTAGTGTGCAGTGCTTTTACATATTTATAGATTTACAAAGCAGAGTCTAAGAATGAACTATGATCACCCTGACAATTCCCATTCTGCATAGGGCACCTCCTGCTTCCAGAATGGGCAATCACATCAGGTCTAGAATGAATGTGAAGGTACTTATATGGTAATCAAGACTTACCTTAGGTAAGTATTAATCAAATAGTATTTAAAGCATCTTAGAGAGTTCTTGGGGCAGTTAGAATACTCTTAAGCCTCTCCTCCCTTGACTAAAAACAGAGATTTCCCTTCCCTTTCTTTCCCTTGTTTTAAATCAGTACTAATAAAAGAAATTCAGCAAACATAGGTAAACAGAAATAACATTCAGCAGTCCGTCTTGTACATGACTCGTAATCCATTAAACAAGTCAGTGACTAACGTCGCCTTAGTAAACATTATAAAGACAAATTAGAAATAATTTCCTAGCTCTTTAAATTTTCTGATAAAGCAAAAAGTTAACAATAAGCTATTTTAACTAAAAGTATAAAGCATTTCAATTTTTCCTTGCATGTATACATTTCTACTTATATTGTAGTGTCAATAGCTGTCTTTGAAATCTGTACAATACTTCACTTTTTCAAATCATTCCTTTTTCAGTTCAGGTTTTGTGGTGTCAAAACGGCAACAATATTTCAAGGGCAAAATTAAAATTTAGACTGATGTTTCAAATAAAAGAATCCACGGTGGTGCAGTGGTAGCGTTGTTGCCTCACAGCAAGAGGTTCTTCCGTTCAGTTCTCGGCTGGAGTACGGGGAGTGGCTTCTGTGTGAAGTCTGCATGTTCTCCCCGCGGTTTGTTGGGCGTTCAAAAGACATGCGTAAATGGGCATGCCTTCGTTGAAGGTTGGACGTCGAGCTGGCACCTCAGCATTCGTGAAACTCTACTGAAAAAACATTAGCGGACTGGAGTTCTGCTGTGGCGACTCCTAACCGGGAAAAGCCAAAAGACAAACAACAACAACTGATGTTTCAAATAAATAACTTGTCAGTTGCCAATTGAGTTAGTTTAGAATGTATGGTTAGTGCAAATATAGCATGTTGCATAAATAATATGTATTTTTTCGTGTGCTCTAGAGACTATCATATGCAAGTGACATATATAATGTAGCATATATAGAGCAGATAGCTTATGGATTCAGGTTGTTAAAGTAAATTATGCTTATTAATCAGGCAGTTTCATTTAAATTCACAAGTAATTTGGGAACATTTCAGTTGAGTTTCCAAGAATGTGTAGTCTAATGTGAGTAACTGAGTCCACTTTTCCTCATAAATATATGTCACAATTCATTAAACTAAGCAGAGTCTAACATCTATCTAATAATCATTATAAAGACAAAGAATAGTAATTTCCTAGCTCTTCAAACTTTCTGATATCGCAAAATGTTGGCAGTAAGTTATTTTAACTGAAAGACTAAAACATTTCAGTACTTCCTTGTGAATATATATTTTTACTTTTACTGTAGTGTCAAGAACTGTCTTTGAAATCTATGCATTACTTCACTTCTTTCAAGTCATTCATTTTACAGTTCACATTATATTTTGTCAAAATGTCAATAGCATTTCAAGAGCACATTTAATATTTAAACTGATATTTTAAATGAATAGCTATCAGTTGACAAGTGAGTTTGTTCAGTGTGAGGTAACTGCAAAAATAACATGTTGCAAAAAGTAGTATCTATCATTTCATGTGCTCTAGCGACTGTCAATTTCAAGTAACATATAAAATGTAACTTTTACAGTGCAGACAGCTTGTGGAATCAGTATGTTAAAATGAGTATTATACAACAACCCCCCCCCCATTAATATTCCAAAACGTGCACGCTGATTGGTCAGCGTGCATGTTGTAAATCAGAGTTATAGTAATGGAAAAAGGTCCGGTCACCCGGACTTTTTCCATTAGTATAACTCTTTTTTTTTTTTTTTTTTTTTTACAGCAAAGGCTTTTTACAACCTGTCTCGCTATGTTTAACATAGCGAGACAGCTTTTAAAAAAAGCAATGGAGCATCTCCGTTGCTTTTTTTAAAGCTGTCTCACTATGTTAAACCCATTTAACATAGCAAGACACTTTAAAAAGCAACAGAAATCTTGCTTTCTCCGTTGCTTTTTTCAAAACTGTCTCGCTATGTTAAATAGGTTTAACCTAGCGAGACAGCTTTAAAAAAAGCAACGGAAATTGTCCGTTGCTTTTTATAAAGCTGTCTCGCTATGTTAAACTTGTTTAACATAGCGAGACAGGTTGTAAAAAGCAACGGAGATCTTGCTTTCTCCATTGCTTTTGCCCACAGCTTTGATGTACTGCGTAAGTATACGCATGCGCAGTACATCAGAACTGCCGCAGAATACCAAATAGCTGCGGAAGGGCAGCAAGGAGGCATTATACAATGCCATTATTTAAGAAAAGTAATTATTTTTTTTCTTAAATAATGTCATTGTATAATAGCAATAACCCACTTCTGGGTGTGGGTAATGCTGGATTTACCCACGGTTGGCTTTGTTTGGCCACTCGGGCTTCACCCTTGTGACCAAACCACACCAACCGTGGTTAAATCCAGCATTACCCACACCCAGGCGTGGGTTATTGCTATAATATTTTTTAATCAAGCAGCTACATTTCAGTGCACATGTAGTTTGGGAACATTTCAGTTGTGTTTCCAGGAATATGTAATCCTATGAGGATAAATCATAAAATATATACAAATAGTCCTATTATGTATCTATTTTACCTTGTTTAGGTTGTTTTTCATTTTAATAACTAAACATTACTTTTTCTTATTATTTGTTATCTGTGAGGCTAAATG
This sequence comes from Protopterus annectens, assembly GCF_019279795.1. NCBI lineage: Eukaryota > Metazoa > Chordata > Ceratodontiformes > Protopteridae > Protopterus > Protopterus annectens. The sequence goes on from NC_056733.1 coordinate 369,968,120, forward strand.
CACTTCGCAGATTCATGGTGTCCTTTGAAACTGCACCAATTGTTTACTGTTGCTATGGCAATGCAAATAGAATGTGAAGAAAACTTCACTTCTCTTAACCAACAGTACATTTTCCCTCCTTTTTTATGTATTTGTTAATACTAAAAGGAAATAATTCAAAGGACATATGTACATGAATGGAACATTTCAGAGTTAATCACAAACATGTCCCCAATCCCAATAAGCATAAACAGTGACTATCATTAATCTAATAAATATTGTAATAATGAATTAAGTTCACTATTCCAATTAGTCTACCTTAAAACAAGATTATTTTAGACTATTATTTATCTGTGTATAGATAGTGAGTTATTAAATATATACAGACTATATTAGTATAGTAAATAGGAGAGAATTTAGGAAGGAAGACAAGATGCAGTTAAAATAAGTAATGAGAAAACAGAGAAAGTAAAGAGAAAATTAAGAGAAAATACACATATACTATGCATGTTGATTTACAGTATAAATATTTTATGTGCTATAGAACCCTCCTACTGTGAAAGAAAAGTACCCTGTTTTAAATACCTGAGGTAATGTGAAAACTCTCATGTGTCATCTATTTTCAAAAAATATAGATAAAGATTTCAGTAGTTAGTTACCCTTGTTTTAAAATTCCAAGCAGTAAAATTGGTCCTTTGAAGTAATGTTAAAACAATTCATATCATAGTAGATGCTTTGAGAGATTTGGCTGTAACAGTATCCGTCTTTTGCTTCTTCTTTTTGACATCTGTCCAGACATTTGTTTCTTTTGTTCTCTTGAGAGAAGGCGACATCCAATCCATACCTTCTGGTAAAGTAATCACATTATTAGTTTTAATAAATGAAGAGACTTCCTCTAAGTCAATAAAAGTCCTCATCTCGTTGGCATACAGAATTCTTATCTTAGCTGGATATGCAAGTTGTGCCTTGATGTTATTTTTTTTCAGAAACTTTATCATTGACCTCATGTTTTTCCTTTGTTCCATTATTCTAGATGAATAGTCATTATCAGATCTTATCAGGCTTGGCTTATATTTTATAGATGCCTTCCTCCAAGCAGATCTTAAAATCAGTGCCTTGTCCAAGTATGAAAGAAATTTGTTAATTATTGACCTAGGAGGAGAGTTTGAGTTAGTGGCAGGTTTCCCAAGAGCTCTGTGTGCCCTTTCAATGCCAAAGGAAAGTTCTTCTTTTAAATTTAAAAAGTCAGGGATCCAGCTTGATAAAAAGGAAATAATATCCTCACCTTCTGTGTTTTCAGGTAATCCGAAAATACTGATGTTATTTCTCCTCTCCCTGTTTTCCAAGTCATCTACTTTATTAACCAACCAAGTGTTTTGTTTAAGAAGCAGTTCTTTATGTGTTTCCTCTTCCTTAAGTCTGCTTTCTAAGTCATTTAGAGAAACCTCTATTCCTGTTATCCTTGTCTGGTGTTGTTGTAACTTTTCCTCGAGGGTGTCAGCCTGTTTTAGACTACTTGTTTTAAGATTTGGTTCTTTTTAAAATCATCCATCTTCAAAGACAACTCCTGCAGGGTAGATGCCATCTGTTGTAGTTCCCTCTTTAAGGCAGCATCCTGGGGAGAATTCTTTGAGTTGCTCATGTTAAAAAGTGAATATATCTCCAAGCTTTTTGACAGGAAATTATTTGTAAAACTTCACCAAATTTCTAATTGTGTAAATTAGTCCTTTATCTATAAGATTTTATACTTTGAAGAAAAAAAAGAATATTTTTTCCTGTCTTATTTAACTAGTTATATGGAGCTGTAAAATACTGCCGCTTTCAGTTAGCCATTCAGGCTCCGTCCCTGCGTGTATATCATTCTTGATGTCTGTGATGTTAATAATGGACAGAAAAGAGCCTAGCAGACAGCCCTGATGTACAAACTTGATCACTGGACTTGAGATATAGGTCACTTCACAGATTTCAACATATTTAAATGCCACGTATGTGAGCTAGTGGTCTACCCACTTGGTGATATAGGTGTTTATGACCACATCTGACAGTGTTGAGTGAATACCTCAGTGCGAATTTGTGTCAAATGTCTTGGCCTGGTCAAGTTCAACAGGATGATAGTGTTGTCATTGAGCATGCCTTCGATGACCTCTTTGAGGACATCTAACAGATGTAACAAGCATGGATGTAGCATTAACAACTCACACAGGTCTGTTGCACACAGCCAGGATATTACCAATGTCCATTTAGAAAAGGTCCATGATTACATGTTGGTCTACCTCACAGATGAGGAGAGTCAGGATATGTATATTCCTGCATGCATGCATCAGGTGCTACCCCCCCCCACTCAGATGGATGCATGTTGATGTACACCCTTCTACAGGAACATATTCCATCTGGAGGGTGTGCTGAAGTATATATCCAACCGTGTCAGGTAGGTGTATGTTCTGAATCACACTATAGGTGATCTGTCATGTTATCA